>NC_089537.1:739109-816609 GCF_963924715.1 Thunnus thynnus | reverse complement strand
ATTTATTTTAATAACATTATTGTTGATTTTATTTGCTGCTGATGTTGAGCTGAAGGTTTATTTATTAAAGGTTTATAAATGGAACTCAAGTACAGTATTTTCTTGTTTATAGAACTTTGAGTCCTCATGGTTCTCATGTTCAGAACATACATTAAACATTAGAGCTGAAATATAGATGTTTCTGTGATCTGCAGGATGCTTTTTATCCAAGGAAGTCGTTACATATGACTCTTCACATTATTTTCCTTTGCTTGCATTTTTTCCCCGGTTCCTGTAATTTTACTGCAAACACATAAAACATCACAAACTGTGTCACAGTTTTTGAGAAAAGCCGCAGAATCAAAAAATTTTTCACTGCAATAATCACATAAACTCTGCTAAACCCTGGAGGGACGATTCACTCTGAACATGGTTTGTTGTTATATATAGTTTTAATATATATGTGTGTGTCTGATAAACAGAATATTAAACTACTAATAAGAGGTGATAACGTGTGTGTGTGTGTGTGTGCGTGTGTGCGTGTGTGTGTGTGTGTGTGCGTGTGCGTGTGCAGACACAAAGACGTACACTCAGGACGGAGTGTGTCTCACAGAGTCGGGTCTCTCTCAACTGCAGTCTCTGGTTGAACCGTTGACGTCACCGCGCAGGTACCGCAGGTAAGCGTGGCGTCCAGGTTGGATGAGGAGGGTGTCTGTCGGTCGGTCGGTGTCAGGGGACGAGTCATCAGACTGATCAGCTGTTTCCTGTTTCCTCTCTGCGTCCTGCAGGTGTAAACCCAAACTGAAGCTGAGGATCATCAACCAGAACAGTGTGTCCGTCCTGCAGACCCCACCTGACCCCAACCCCCCCACTGAGCAGGAACACAACAGAGGTCAGAGGTCACGCGCACACACACACACACACACACACACACACACACACACGACCTGCTGTATTTAACCCCTCTCTCTCTCTCCAGGTGAGTTGGAGTGTGAAATGAAATCCGACTCCAGCCCAGAGCGAGACCACACCCACGACGATGATGTCACTAAGGAGCCTGAGGTTACCGATGGCAACAAGAAGAGGAAGAGGAAACCCTACAGACCTGGTGAGCAAGGGGGACAGGTGTGACTCACCTGTAGCCACAAGACTGGACTCACCTGTCATGTGACATCTTCATCTCTACCTGTCTGTGTCTCTCTCTCTCCGTGTCTCAGGTATCGGGGGGTTCATGGTGCGTCAGCGTGGAGGGAAGGCCGGTCCGAGTCGAATCAAACTGTGCAGAAAAGATTCAGCGGAGACGCTGGCGGGCCGAGACGAAGGTGAGACAGGACTCACCTGTACCTGAGTGACCGAGATGGAGGCTGAACGAATGAACATGCAGTTTGTAGTTTGAAACATGAATATTTTTATCATGCGTGTCATACATCAGGCTTGTTGGACGCAGACGTTACCATGGAGACGGCGCCCCCTGCAGACCAGACAATGGAGAAGGTGAAGAAGAGATACAGGAAGAAGAAGACGAAGCTGGAGGAGGCGTTCCCTTCTTATCTACAGGTAACACACACACACATACACGTTGTTTCTTGGCGTGTCCGTCAGTAAATCCCAGCGTTTTTATTGGCTGTCCCTCCTTGTTTACGTTCAGGAGGCGTTCTTCGGTAAGGATCTTCTGGACCGGAGCCGGCAGGCGGACAAGAGGGCGGGGCCAGATACGCCAGGCGCCAGCCAATCAGGAGCTGCAACAGGTGTCGTGAAAGGCCCCGCCCCTGGCTTACATGGCCCCTCCCCCTCAGGCCTGCCAGTCAGCGCCACGGCAACCAGCAGGAAGCAGGGAACATTGCGTGAGTTTTAAAAAAAAAATCTCTATTTAAGTTTTGCTTTTAAATTCTCTTTTTCATCTGATTCGCATGTTTTCATTATTCATTTTTGTTTATAAACATTGTGAATCATGTGCGTGTGTGTGTGTTATCATGCTGTGTGTGTGTGTGTGTGTGTGTTATCATGCTGTGTGTGTGTGTGTGTTATCATGCTGTGTGTGTGTGTGTGTGTGTGTGTGTTATCATGCTGTGTGTGTGTGTTGTCATCCAGACATGTCGGAGGAAGCTCTAATGGATCTGTCTGATGTTCTGAACACTGACCCTCACATACTGGCTACAGGACACACAGGTACACACACACACACACACACACACACACACACACACACACACACACACAGAGAGCGAGCTGATTGGTCAACATCACTCACCACATCTCCTCACCTGTGTTCATGTTTCTTTCAGTGTCTTCCTCCTTGTCATGTTGTGTTTGCTTAAAATGAGTCTTTGTGGTTTCAGCAGCAGTTAGTGTTTGTTGACCAAACCTTCCTGTTTGTGTTTCCACGACATCTGAAGAACCGTGAAGATTTGGGACAGATGGCAGAGTTCTCCTGTTGTTCTTTGTATTTACTGTATTTACTGTAATAGAGACTCAATGTCTCTGTTTGAATCTAGTGGACGTAGAGATGATAACACATGTTTATCACATCAGGAGTGACAGAGTTGGAGTAGGGGAAAAAGTTACACATTAAGTTTTATTTAGCGTAGCTTTAATCGATGATAAAGTGGTGGAAGCTTACTGTGTATTAGGTTGTACAGTATATTTTATATATTTATTCAGTTTCAACCTGACAGGGACGAAGCACAGGTGGCAGCAACTGAAGAGGAGAAATATAGTTGAAGATTAAAGGGGAACTATTAAACTCATTTCTTTATTTTATTTTTGGGCTCCATTAGAGCAGCTTTGCATGATTCACAGTTAAAAACTCCTTATATATCTTCTACCGGCCGTTCAGTCTCTGTCTCTAACAGGAAGTCTTTAATGAGCTCACTCTGTTCTGATTGGCCAGCTTTCAGGAAGCCTGCCGAGGGGCGGCCGATTCAGAGTCATGTTAAGTTACTGCTGGTGCAAACCCAACATTTCCTGCTTTACTGCTTCAAATGAAAAGCTTTTAAATGACTAAATAATGAGAGAGACTTTTATTGTGAAGAATTTACAGGAAGTGAAACATGTTCCTGATGATGTGGATATATTTGTAGATGTAGTTTTGTTTGGATTTGGGGCCTGTGTTTGTATATTTGTTGTATTTCTATTGTTGGAGATCTCCTGGAGCATCGTCTGTAGGCGTCTGTTTGAATGATGTTGACCTGTTGTGCTGCGTAGATGCTGATGGGTTTACATGCCAGAATGTTGGGTTTGTTGTTGAGTAATTGATGTGACATGTTAAAGGCCAGACATGAAAATAAAACTATATTCATTCATTCTTGAGTCCAAAACACACCAATTGACCATATGTGTTTCAACAACAAGGAAGTGCTCTGACTCTGTTGTTTCTGTGCTAAGCTAGGCTAGCAGTTTTCCCCCCGCTTTGCGTCTTTGTGCTAAGCTAGCAGTTTCTCCCTGCTTCCAGTCTTTGTGCTAAGCTAGGCTAGCAGTTTTCCCAAGCTTTGCGTCTTTGTGCTAAGCTAGCAGTTTCTCCCTGCTTCCAGTCTTTGTGCTAAGCTAGGCTAGCAGTTTCTCCCTGCTTCCAGTCTTTGTGCTAAGCTAGGCTAGCAGTTTCTCCCTGCTTCCAGTCTTTGTGCTAGGCTAGCAGTTTCTCCCTGCTTCCAGTCTTTGTGCTAAGCTAGGCTAGCAGTTTTCCCAAGCTTTGCGTCTATGTACTAAGCTAGCAGTTTCTCCCTGCTTCCAGTCTTTGTGCTAAGCTAGGCTAGCAGTTTCTCCCTGCTTCCAGTCTTTGTGCTAAGCTAAGCTAGCAGTTTCTCCCTGCTTCCAGTCTTTGTGCTAAGCTAGGCTAGCAGTTTTCCCAAGCTTTGCGTCTATGTACTAAGCTAGCAGTTTCTCCCTGCTTCCAGTCTTTGTGCTAAGCTAGGCTAGCAGTTTCTCCCTGCTTCCAGTCTTTGTGCTAAGCTAGCAGTTTCTCCCTGCTTCCGGTCTTTGTGCTAAGCTAGGCTAGCAGTTTCTCCCTGCTTCCAGTCTTTGTGCTAAGCTAGGCTAGCAGTTTCTCCCTGCTTCCAGTCTTTGTGCTAAGCTAGACTTTTCCCCTTTAGGACATGACTTTGTTGTGTGAGGGTATTGCCTAGTTTCAGATTGGTTGGTTCAGATGGTAGCTGTCTGTTTGGTTTCTGATTGGTTGGTTGGTTCAGACGGTGGCTGTCTGTCTGGTTCCTGATTGGCCGGTTCAGACAGTAACTGTGTGTTTGTTTTGTAGGTCAGTTCCAAGTGGAGCGCTCCCCCTCTCCGTTTGGTAAGACTCCACAGGGTGACTTAACTCTTCTTCTACTCTTTCTGCTTCCTCTTCTTCCTTGTTTTTGGACTTTTTCTCTAATCTTTGATTTTTGCTGAAATATTGGATCATTTGAACATTTATTGAAATGAAAGCATGTGAGAAGTTTAGAGGGAAAAATCACTATTTGGTGGAGCTGTTAACAACTCATAGACATGTGAAATGTGACCCCGACTACACAGTGCTTTTTGTAAGACGTCAAAAGACAAAAAGGTTGGAAACCACTGGTTTCATCTTTAACAATGTGTTGTATTTTAAAAACATAACAATCAATTATAGCATAGCCTAATGCCTATGGCCTAGTTCATATTTCTCATTAGGCTATAGCTGATTTTCTCAAATGGCTCATCTGTCTATTAGGCTATAACTAGAATGCTGATGAAGAACAGGCCAAGAGGATAAACAGAAAACTGTAAAGGACCTAAACTTGAGCCCTGTGGAACACCAGAGAGAGAGAAACAGTATAAATGAATCCGCCGTGTTGGGCGTTAACTCGAGACTGCAGGATTAAAAACCAACACATCTGATTTTTTTTATTTTTCATAGCAAACTAACTTTCCTCTGATTTCTGCAGCTTCTTCTCCTCCTCCAGATAACACCGGCTGCTGCTTCGTCTTCTTCTTCCTCTCCTGCAGCTGAGCTCCTGCATTATTTCATCTCTCTCTGTCTCTCTCTGTGTGTGTCTTGCAGCCGGTCTAGACATCGGCCCCATGGCTGACGACCCCTCGTTGACCTCTGAGCCGACAGGAAGTAGTGGGCGTGGCCAGAGGGCGGTGCAGGAGGAGCCTTTGGATGCCATCCTGAGCCCTGAGCTCGACAAGATGGTGACTGACGGTGAGTTTTTATTAGGATTTTAACATTTTTCAGTAAGTTAATTATATTCTAACATTCAGATAGAACGATCATTTAGGGTCATTGTTTATTAACATGATCTCATGTTCTATTAATTAAAATTAAAAATGAGTTGTTGAAGATGTAGTTTTACACAAATAGAGTTCAATCTCATGTGGTTCATCACAGAAACGGTTCATCAAACTAGGCTCCTCCAAACTGCAACTAATCTCCATTTCTATCATTGATTAATCTGACAGTTGTTGTGTCCATTAATCAATGAATCTATAAACCAGGAACCAGGACATTTGTGGCAATCTTTGCATATTATTTCTCGTGGATCAATTAATTTTCAATTGAGACAAACCAAACCAGCAGCTTGAGACACAAAAATGAAATCTAAATGTTTCAGCTCCTCTAATATAAGATCAGATCAGAGTGTATTGATCCACGGGGGGGGGGGGGGATTCAGACACAGAGTGAGAGAAAACAGATAAACATCTATTTGAATAAAACCAAAGGGATGTTAAAGAAGCAAATAAGCTGATGTTTATTAACAAAACTTTTAATCAAAGAGGCAAAAATGAACTTCAACAAAAAATAACTTAAGCCAAAGCAGCATCGACCAATCACTGACCTTTTACCTGACTGGAATGTACCATCTGCTCAGGTGACCAAACATACACAACATTTCTCTGTTACCGCTGACGATCACAGTTTCCTCTGGTTACACGCTCAGAACGACATTTACTACAGAACAATTTTATCCTTCTTCAACTGTACAGAGCTCTGACTCACTGATGATGCTCACCTGTCACTGATTAAACATCTGCTCTAAAGTCACAAAACTCTCAAAAACATCACAGCAGGAACACAAACTGCTGAAACCTGAAACCTGTATTCTGTTATCTGTGATAAATTAACAGAATCACTGGTAATGTTGGGAACCAGGACCCAGTGAAGACATACATATATTAGAATATGTTGCAAGTCATTAACACCACCCGACATAAATGTGTTCACTTGAATAGATTTTATACTGGATATTATTTAAGTGTTAACATTACAATATTGTATTACTACCACTGTAAATCCATTACTGTTCATTATCTGTTTATCCCCAAACTGTTGGCAATATGTTTCTCACTGTTTATCATTTGCTTTTTACCGTTTCAGTCATTTATTTAATACATTTATCCAACATGTATCCGTTACTTGTAAAGGGAAACATTCTTAGTTGCTACTTGTGGTCTTCAGGTGTGAAAGATGACTCGATATGTGGAAATATTGATTAGTGATTAGGATTTTTTTTATTTCATTTGATCACTGCTGTAGACTCTGTAAGAAAGTTTCAGTTTATTTACTGTGAAACAGCTGAGTGATCAGTAATGTCTTGTTCTGCTTCAGGTGCCATCCTCAGCAAACTCTACAAGATTCCAGGTAAGAATCACATCCTGTCAACAGCGGGTCTGTTAATGTCCTCACAAGCTCTGAAAAAAGGCTGAACGAGTGAATCTGTGTGTGTGCAGAGCTGGAGGGGAAGGACGTGGAGGAGGTGTTCACCGCTGTCCTCAGTCCAAACAGCAGCAGCAACCAACCAGAGCAGAGCCAACGCACACACACTGCTGCTGGGAGCAAGACACACACTCAGCACACAGGTACACACACACACACACACACTCAGCACACAGGTACACACACACACACACACTCAGCACACAGGTACACACACACACACACACACACACTCAGCACACAGGTACACACACACACACACACACTCAGCACACAGGTATACACACACACACACACACACACTCAGCACACAGGTATACACACACACACACACACACACACACACTCAGCACACAGGTATACACACACACACACACACACACTCAGCACACAGGTATACACACACACACACACACACACTCAGCACACAGGTATACACACACACACACACACACACACTCAGCACACAGGTATACACACACACACACACACACACACACTCAGCACACAGGTATACACACACACACACACACACACACACACACACGCTCAGCACACAGGTATACACACACACACACACACTCAGCACACAGGTACACACACACACACTCAGCACACAGGTACACACACACACACTCAGCACACAGGTATACACACACACACACACACACACACTCAGCACACAGGTATACACACACACACACACACACACTCAGCACACAGGTATACACACACACACACACACACTCAGCACACAGGTATACACACACACACTCAGCACACAGGTATACACACACACACACACACACACACACTCAGCACACAGGTATACACACACACACACTCACACACACTCAGCACACAGGTATACACACACACTCAGCACACAGGTATACACACACACACACACTCAGCACACAGGTATACACACACACACACTCACACACACTCAGCACACAGGTATACACACACACACACACACTCAGCACACAGGTATACACACACACACACACACACTCAGCACACAGGTATACACACACACACACACACACACTCAGCACACACACACACACACTCAGCACACAGGTATACACACAACTTAAATAGTGACGTCATCCCTACAAACGCTGCCCCTTAAGCTCCTGTACTTCTGGAAAGTAACTCTCCTCCCAGTAGGGACTTGTTGGGGAGTAAAACAGTCTCCCTGGAGCTTAACTGGTTCCTCTGGTGGAAACGCATGTAGAGGAACCTCAGTTCCTCAGTAGGTTCTTGGTCTCTGGGGAAAGTTCCTGCAGTGGAACATCGACGTGCGGTGTGTTTACTGTCTCTGTCTCTCAGCAGCAGCCGGTGTGTTTCCTCGTCTCCCGGTGATGAATGGCCTGATGGGAGCTGCTCCTCACTTTCCCAACACTCCCATGATGCCCAGCGGGGCCCCGGGTCCAGCAGGCTCCTTCAGGATGCCCCCTCCTGAGGGCCCCACCGCTGCCCCTGCCCCCGGGCTGGCCTCGGCCAATCAGGTGTCGGGGGAGGGCGAGCAGGATGTGCTGTCGACGGCTCAGAGGAGCATGTTGAAGTGGGAGAAAGAGGAAACTCTGGGAGAGCTGGCCACCGTCGCTCCGGTCCTCTACTGCAACACCAACTTCCCCCAGCTGAGAGAGCAGTATCCTGGTATACTCACACACACACACTCACACACACACACACACACACACACACACACTGGCTTCAGTTAGTGTTTGAAGTATTTGCAGAGTTCAGTGATCAATAACACGATAACCACCACAATAATCTGAGCAGCACTCTCTCCATATATTTGACATTTTCATTCATAACAGCTGCAGGATGAATGAAGCTTTACACACAACATGAGAGCTGACAGGAATCAAACATGTGGGACTTAATAAAACTATTCTTTGTATTTACTGCTGAGACCTGGAGAGAGACACTCATCTGTTAAGAGAGAACGAGAAACACTCTTCTTCCTCCTGATCACATTTTAAACTCTCAGCTATTCTCTCAAATATCATCAGCATTAGTGTATCTTTCTGTAAACGTCCTTATAGCGGCTGGTTTACCAGGTTCCATGTTTGAAGGCCACTTAATCTGCAAAGTATCATGTTCCTCTGAATTAAATCCACTTTTCTTGTGAAACCTAAATGTACTCACGAGTTCACAGGAGGGAAAATCTCGAATGAAAAGTCACATGAAGCCTGGTCTGTTACTGACTTTATGTTGTTGTAACACATTATTATAAGCTATCTCAATGTACACATTAAACACATTATAGCTGCACAAAATAGTTTCCATCTGAATTTATCTGAAGGTCCATCTACATCCTAGCAGCACAGTTTTTATGGCATTATTACACATGTGCAGTAGAACTACCTTACAGCCCAATCTACCGTCGCAAACAGCAAAAATATTTGTTCTTGCACTGCAGCACCCAAGAACATAAAAAATAGCAAGTATATACACCTAAAATCCTCCTGAAGATATACTTGAACTGTACATGAACTGTGAATCAACTGTTGCTGTTAACTTAAATATGTTAGAACATATAAAGCGTGTGATTACAACAATGTACCCAGTATCAATACATGCCTGAGTGGCTCCACGTTAATATAAAAGTCTCCTTTGTCTGAATGATGGAAAGCATCACTTTAATAGAGACAAGCAGCAATGTTACATATGTCTGAAATAGTGTGTGTGTGTGTGTGTGTGTGTGTGTGTGTGTGTGTGTCAGACTGGTCCACCAGAGTGAAGCAGATCGCTAAGCTGTGGAGGAAAGCCAGCTCTCAGGACAGAGCTCCATATGTGGTGAGTTTTGTTCTGTTGTCGTCATATCTGATGTTTTAACCACAAACCGACTTCAACAGCCAGTTGGTGAACTACTGGAGGTGTGACGGTACGTGAAGGATGATCAGATGATCAACAGGATGTTTAGTTTGGAATGCTCCATGACCCAAACACTTACTGTCAAAATAGTTTAATAATCCACGTAGTCCGACATGCGGAACAATAATTCTAGAGCACGAGTTCCACCCGGAACATTTTGGCAGCGCACCACTTAGCTGTAGCTGCTCATGAGTGTATGCTAGCCTGCCTAGCCAAGGTACCGTGGTGCCCTTTTTACCCTGCAGTGTCGCTGCCGTCAGAATGACAAACGCGAGACCCAAAACACTGACTGAGTGCAACACTATTAAACTATTATAAAATATGCCCCGTTATCTCCATACTGAAACGAAACCACGTCTCCCTCCCCTCTCTGTGACGGTGGTCTCCCTCCCCTCTCTGTGACGGTGGTCTCCCTCCCCTCTCTGTGACGGTGGTCTCCCTCCCCTCTCTGTGACGGTGGTCTCCCTCCCCTCTCTGTGACGGTGGTCTCCCTCCCCTCTCTGTGACGGTGGTCTCCCTCCCCTCTGTGTGATGGTAGTCTCCCTCCCCTCTCTGTGATGGTAGTCTCCCTCCCCTCTCTGGGATGGTGGTCTCCCTCCCCTCTCTGGGATGGTGGTCTCCCTCCCCTCTCTGGGATGGTGGTCTCCCTCCCCTAGAAACGGAAAGCTTGTTTCCATTTCCACTGCAGCAATTCAACTGTGTCAGTAATGATAATGATGCTAGCTCAAAGTTAGCTTAACAGCCCCTGTTGGTGTTAGCCACTGGCTACCTGAGCTGGCAGTAGCCTACTAAAGAAACAGAGCTAACTAGCTGTAGCTAGCTTGCCTGACTCGGCAGAGGTGTTCTTAGCGAGGTGAAGGATGACTGTGGTGACACATGTGCAGGCGAGGCCTCACATATACACACAGATCATCTGCCTTAAAGGCGTGAGTAGAGGTGTCTTCAGTCCGGTGACGCGGGGGCGTGATATCCCATACTGTATGTGTTGTACTGAGTAAATCGACTGAAAGGGAACGCGATTCTAATGTGAGCAGTTAGTTTCATTCAGTAAAGATTTACTGAAGAGGGCAAATCAAGTGAAGAAGCCTGCTGAAGGTCAGTAGCTCCTGCTGCCGCTATACTAACTGAAACCATATTGTGTACTTACAAAACTATCTAAAATAAAATAAAAATATACAGGAAATGTCTTTAGTTTTAGTCTTTGATCAAATTTGTCAACACAACAAGCATGAGGAGCCATTGGTGCGTCTGTTTATTGAGGCTGGGATGTCTACATGACTGAGAGTCAGTAGCCTTCACATAGTGTTGTGTTTGTACTGTAATACCTATTCTGACAAATACCCCCCCCATATTATAATAATGAAAACTAAAACTGAACCTAATAAAAACTAAATTAAAACTAAATAGTTATAAATAATAAAGATGAAACTAGTAACAACCCACTCTGGAAACTGACTGAAACTAAACTGAACTGAAAAGAAAAATTAAAAACAAAATAAACAAAAACTAACGAAAAATACAAAACTACGATAACTCTGGTTGTCACGTGTTTTTCTTCTTCATGTGCTGGAAGCTCTTTGAAGTTTTGTGAAGCTGTTAACGTGAAGTTCCTTTGCTTAGTTGAGCAGAGTACGGATCAAATGTGCTCGTGTTTCCCGAGCCGGAAGCTTTCTCCACTTCCTCACATGTTGAGTCAGCATGTGTTTTTTATGGTTGAACTCACACTTCCTGTGGCGTCTGCAGTGTGTGTGTGTGTATGTGTGTGTGTGAACCCGTCATCCCTGTGTGGCGTTTTCACTCAACAGTTTTCTCTCCGGCAGCAAAAAGCGAGGGATAACCGGGCGGCTCAGCGCATCAACAAGGTGCAGCTGTCCAACGAGCCACTCAAACGTCACCCGCCATCACAGCCTCCGCCACCGCCGCTGCCTGGACCGTATGACCCTGTTTCCATGGAGACGGAGCTGGCGTTCAAGGACCCGCTGAGGCCCAAAGAGTCAGAACAGGAGCAGGAGTGGAAGTTCAGACAGGTGAGCAGTGTTTCAGTATGTGTTGCGTCTTTAACACACCATCCCCCCCATTGAGTAGAACCAGAGAGAGAAATCAACACCAGACTCCCATCACAAACTGCACGATTTAAACAAAACTGGTCCTCATTATATTCAGAAATATGTTAAAAATCTCAGGTCAGTCTGGTGAACTGGACCTTAATTTTATGTCTTTATAGAGTGTTGTACTTCTAAAATCACTGACATTTGAACACCTGAAGCTGCACTTTGTCTTCGTACAATCTTCAGGGGGAAATACAGGATCCACAAACAAAATGTCAGTTTCATTTGTAAAGTCCAGAGTCAGAAGACTTTACAACATATGCTCAGAAACTAAAATGAGCACGGGGTGTTTGGGAACTAAAATGAGCATGGGGTGTTTGGGAACTAAAATGAGCATGGGGTGTTTGGGAACTAAAATGAGCACGGGGTGTTTGGGAACTAAAATGAGCATGGGGTGTTTGGGAACTAAAATGAGTGTGGTGCATTTAGGAACTATAATGAGCATGGGCTGTTGAGAAACTAAAATGAGCACAGGGCATTTGGGAACTTAAGTAAGTATGGGGCATTTAGGGACTATAACGAGCGTGGTACGTTTATGAAACTAAACTGAGCTTGCGGCGCTTGGAATTTAAAATGAGCGAGTTATGAAACTAAAATTTGGGACAGATGACCAAACAGTCACCGCAGTTTGTCTGTATTTACAGCAGCGTTTACAGGCTTTTACATTATCACGGTAAAATAATTTTAGATAAAGAGTATGCTCTTGATACTTTTTAAAGTTTTTAAAATGATAACATCTGATTGTGCAGCTTTAAGTGAAATAAACCTCTTCATGTGTCCTAGTCATGACCTGATGACTTTCAGTGTCGTCCAGTCGCTGTGGCAGGATGGCGTTGGTTTCCCGCTCTGAGTAGTAACCATGGTAACCATCAGGCTGCATGTCAGGGGGATGCAGAGACAGACTGGATGATGGGGGGTCAGAGTGCTTTTAATGGGGGCATGAACATATAAAGAGTGGTTGTGTCATTGTTGAAGAGAATACGTGTGATGATGTGCATGCCTGCTGAGCGTCACTCACTCCAACTAATATCTCTGATGTAATTGTCATTGAAAAGGGAGAGGTAAATGACAGATGGGGAGCCGGTAAGAAGAGGCAGGAAAATCTCCCCCAAAGCAAAGCCCTAAAATCACCAACAGATAAAGATTGTCCCTACCAGGCATCTGTAGCAGGAGGTGGCAAAGAGGCTCTGGTAAGATCTCAAGGTGAACCTGTTCGAGGCAGACTTCCTGGATCCGTTACTCCTCTGAAATCCTCTTCCTGTCTGGGTCAGTTCTGCGCTGCTCCAACACATTTGAGTTTTCAGTCTGATCAGCTGTTTCAAGTCTGTTTACATTTGATTTGTATCCGCACAACGATTTCTACCCCTCAAACAACAGAAAACACTAATTACATATATTTAAAACTTTTAAAACACTTCCAGGATTTAAACTCGTGTTTTGTTTTTTTGTTTTTTTTGCTCAAATTGAAAATGTGCATAAAAACAAGAGGATGGAAGCACACTAACAGAGTTTAGTTGGTCTGTTTCCTGGTCACAGTTAAAAAACAAAACTTATGAAAAACTAATCTAAGAGAACTTTTTATGTTATGTGTTTTGCTATCGATGATCTATCATTATCAGATTTATCATTATCAGATTTATCATTATCAGATTTTGTAAACTCAGCATCAGCCTTAAAAGATCCATCAGTCAAGTTTCAGCGTAAACTGATATCTTTGGGTTTTGGACAAAATGAGACATTTTAACATTCGTTTTTACACCTCAGACAACACAGAACACTTTCAGGATGCTCTTTTATGGGTTTAATTTAAATGAATGGAGCTCACAGCAGACATTAGTTAGCAACCATCACACACATGATCAGAACAATAACACGCAGCGTTGCTTCTCTCTGAGGCATTTTACAGCAGAGATGTAGTAGCAACAACACCGCTGGAGTCTTTAGACGTCTCCACACTGAGAAAGCACAACCTGCAACATTCAGACTGATTCAAAGCACAAACAACATGAACAAAGAACTCAAACTCCTGATCTCCAGCAGACAGCTGAACAATCTGTAAATCTGCACCTTCTTCTCAGAAAAAAGATAAAACTCCCAAACAGGAAAACATCAAAACAACAACAAAAAAACAATAAAAAGAAAAAGATCTGGCAGCAGAAAACGACAGGAAAGGATGCTGGTTTAAAGCTCTACTGCAGATCAGAATAAAAACATCAGCGCCCTCCAGGACAGAAACACTGAAATCTACACGTGTGTCAGTGAGGCTGAGCGGCGCAGACTCAGCAAACCAAAGAGGATTTCAGACACATGGATCCAGGATCGGTCTCGGTCATCGTTTCTGGGTACATAAGCACATTAAACATTTTAAAAAACAGCAGAGAGGATTTCAGGTTTGATCTGATTGTGTCAAATGAACACGTCACTGACAAAAAGGAAAACAACAAACGGTTTCAGTTATTCCGGTCTCAGTAATGTTGAAGTGGCCCAGAGTCGGTGTCCGAGGTCCTGAGTCTGTCTCAGAACTGACTGATTTTCTGATAAAGGGATACTGCCTCGCTCTGAATGTTGGTCTGCTGCAGTCCTTCGCCGTCCGCCTCACGCTGAGCTGAGAGCAGCTGGTGTTCTCCTGCTCTCACGGGGCAGCTGAGGACTTCCTGTCAGCTTCAGACCGGCTGCGGTTCTGTTGTTTTTCTAATGTAGAGAAAGTTTAGAGAAGAAGTCATAAAGCTCCCGGGTGGAATCGGGCTGTGACAGTATGGATTTGGTGTCTTATCACAGCGGTTTGGTGGTTAACTGAACTGATATTAAACCACTATTCATTTAATAATCGATATTTATCAAACAAACAAGAATAAACCAGCATTTTATTTGCAGTCACTTCCTGATCACCTTCATTGATCTAGTCAGCGGGGATTTCTGACGCACCTCGTCCACTAACAGCAGCACAAATTAGCTTCCATTTCATATAATTTTTATATATTTGTACATTATGAATATATTAGATTGTTCATATTCATTATTCCTACAGATTCATAGATTTCACACAAAATCAACTTTAATGTAGGATAAAAAAAACACTGAATAAACAGTTTTTTAAAGAGATGTAAGGTCAGTCCATATGTCTGATTGGAGAAGAGAGACCCTTTACTGCAGCATTCATGTCTCGAGTTTTCAGAGTTCAGTACAGCCACAATCTGATGATTTATATGTTCTTAGTCTCCTTCAGAGGAGCTTAACATGTAAAGTTAGTTATTAAAATCAGAAGGGTTCATCCTCTGAGGAGCAGGAGTGTAGGAGTGACTACCATCAGTGCCCAGAGTCTTTAAGACAAAACTAGTCTGATAGAAGCAGTTGGTCGACAGATGACACCTGAGCTCTGAGACCATGTGACAGGAAGATCCGGCGTGTGTCCCGGTCTGAGAGCAGGACTGTTTTCCCCTCAGCGTGTCGACCGTCTGGTGAAGGACGACAGCAGCTTCACATTCACTGTGAGCAGATATCACTGCAGGTGTGATTAACCAGGTGAGAGACAGACAGGAAGTACCAGTGAGCAGGTGACTTGTAAAGCCCCCCCCACCACTCTACCATTCCAGCACCGCCAGAACCACATGAGACTACAACAGTCTGAATGATAATCCGACATATGAGGATTTGAATTATATTCAGGACACATGCGTCCTGCAGTTAAATGAACGTGAACTGTTTTAGTCGTGTGGTTTCTGCTGCCCCCCCTGCACGCTGTAAACTCACCATCATCACTGATTCTCCCACATTTACTGAGAGCGAGAGAGAGGGACAGCGAGCATTACTAGCTGCCATGTCATCATGTTTTTAACTCCACGTGTAGAGACCAAACAACACGCTGACATCTGTCACTCTGTGTGTCTTGTCTTCCTGCGTCGCTCTGTGCCCTTTTGTTGTTTCTGGTTTCTCTCTCAGCAAATGCGTCAGAAGAGCAAACAGCTGGCCAAGATCGAAGCCACTCAGAAACTGGAGCAGGTGAAGAACGAGCAGCTGCTGCAGCAGAGACAGCAGCAGCTGTTAGCCAATCAGAGCCCCATGATGACGACCCAGCAACCTGTCACGGGGGGCAACGCCTCCCCTCTCCAGCCCAGGGAGGTTCAGGCCAGACAGCACCTCCTCCAGAGTTCAGGATTGGCTGACGATGTCTTCCTCAGACCCCAAGCTCCTCCCCCCTCTGGCTTCTCCTCGCTCCCTCACTCCCCTCACTCCTCCTCACCCCTCCACCAGCCCCCATCCTCCCCCCAGATGTTCTCCCCACCCTCCTCCCGCCCCTCGTCACCCTGGGACCCCTACAGTAAGGTAGCTGGGACTCCGCGCCCCACCTCCTCCCAGGGAGGCGGCCTCCCTGCTCCCCAGCAGCAGCGCTGCAACTCCCTCAGTGCCTCCCCAGCCCATGATGCTTTTGGCTCCCCTGCCCCATCCCCCGACTCCAAAACCTCCGACATCTCCAGGGCGCTCGGACCCCAACAAGGTAACTCAGAGTGACGACGACTCCTTGTTTTCTCCTCCTAGTGACCGTCCTCTCCTTGTTTTCTCCTCCTAGTGACCGTCTTCTCCTTGTTTTCTCCTCCTAGTGACCGTCCTCTCCTTGTTTTCTCCTCCTAGTGACCGTCCTCTCCTTGTTTTCTCCTCCTAGTGACCGTCTTCTCCTTGTTTTCTCCTCCTAGTGACCGTCCTCTCCATGTTTTCTCCTCCTAGTGACCGTCCTCTCCTTGTTTTCTCCTCCTAGTGACCGTCCTCTCCTTGTTTTCTCCTCCTAGTGACCGTCCTCTCCTTGTTTTCTCCTCCTAGTGACCGTCCTCTCCTTGTTTTCTCCTCCTAGTGACCGTCCTCTCCTTGTTTTCTCCTCCTAGTGACCGTCCTCTCCTTGTTTTCTCCTCCTAGTGACCGTCCTCTCCTTGTTTTCTCCTCCAAGTGACCGTCCTCTCCATGTTTTCTCCTCCTAGTGACCGTCCTCTCCTTGTTTTCTCCTTCCAGCACTGCAGCAGAGCAGAGCAGGTGTGATGAGCCCTCCCTCTGGCTCGGCCCCCGACCATCCAGCCAGACATGTTGCCGTCCGAGCAGCTGAGACCTACCAGAGGACTCCTCATAACAGCAGTAACATCCGTGTAGCTGACTCGTACGGTCGGGCGGGTGAACTGGTCCAAGGTGGGGTGTTTAAAGCCCCCATGCCTCCCCAGCACCAACCTCAGCAGGAGGTGTTTGGCAGCTCAGGAGGAGGAGTAAGGAGGGACCCATCCAGACCCACAGACCTGGGCTTTGCCCTCCCCCAGTCGCAGGACCCGTCATTTCCCTCCAGCCCACTGTCAGGGCTGAGCTCCCCCCACCGCAGCCCCTATGCCCAGACGCCCGGCACCCCCAGAGCTGATTACAGCCAGCAGATTTCTGACCCCTTTGCCCAGCAGTCACCTTTGACCTCCAGGCCCTCACCTGACCCCTACACCAACCCCCAGACCCCTGGCACACCGCGCCCACATTCTGACCCCACATACCTCACCACGCCACCTGCCCTGCGACTGGACCAGTACAACCAGCAGTCAGCCAACTGTCGGCCGTCCCCCTCCCACCCAACTCTCGACCCGTATGCCTCCAACCCGGGCACCCCCCGCCCCTCCGTTGGCGAGCGCTTCCCTCAGTCACCAGGGAGCCAGCGGAGCACCGAGCACTACGCCCAGCCAGCCGGTACACCACGGCCCTCACCGGATCCTTATGCCCAGCAGCCCTCCACACCGCGGCCCCAGAAGGCCCCTGAGGCCTTCAGCCAGGCCCCAGCAGAGAGCTTCCCTCCTCAGCCTGCAAGGTCCGACTCCTCCCCTCTGGCTCCAGGTCTCTCTGGGGAGACGGTAACCTTCACCCAAACACACCACCAGGTAACAGATAAAACACTGTCTGTACTGCAGGTTACACATCTGCACTGCGGCTAACATGTCTGTACTGCAGCTAACATGTCTGTACTGCGGCTAACATGTCTGTACTGCAGGTTACATGTCTGTACTGCAGCTAACATGTCTGTACTGCGGCTAACATGTCTGTACTGCATTCTACATGTCTGTACTACAGATTACACATCTGCACTGCGGCTAACATGTCTGTACTGCAGCTAACATGTCTGTACTGCAGCTAACATGTCTGTACTGCAGGTTACATGTCTGTACTGCAGCTAACATGTCTGTACTGCAGCTGACATGTCTGTACTGCGGCTAACATGTCTGTACTGCGGCTAACATGTCTGTACTGCAGCTGACATGTCTGTACTGCAGCTGACATGTCTGTACTGCGGCTGACATGTCTGTACTGCGGCTAACATGTCTGTACTGCGGCTGACATGTCTGTACTGCGGCTGACATGTCTGTACTGCGGCTAACATGTCTGTACTGCGGCTAACATGTCTGTACTGCAGCTGACATGTCTGTACTGCAGGTTACATGTCTGTACTGTACACTGCACATTTCTTTTTCCTTTAATTTTGCTTGACTTTTGTTTGTTTTCTCTCTCAGTTGCAGCAGTCTCCAGGAAGACAACAACAGGACTCATTTCCCAGAACCCCCAGCAGCCAGACCCCAAAGCACCCTGGGATGTCAGAGGAGATCGGCTTCACTGGCTTGGCCAGTCAGACTCCAGGGCACGACCCCTTCGAGCAGGGTCACATGACACCAGGCCCCTCACAGACAGATAAGACAGTAGCCAATGAAATGGCAGTGTTGAGTGTGGCTTCCTTAGATGGACCAATGAGCATGCTTCCTCAGCTTGGTGACTCCGAGGAGAAGCTGAGACAGGTAGGACAGATGTTCTTCAGGTGTTGAGTGTTTGTTGTCAGCTGGTTGTGTCCTGCGCTCTCTAACAGCTCCTGTCCTGTGCAGCGTCAGAGGCTCCGGCAGCTCATCCTAAGGCAGCAGCAGCAGAAGAGCGCTCTGCGGCAGGAGAAAGGTCTGCAGGAACCACCTGCTGTTCCACCTGCTGCTCCACCGGGCCCCGCCACACCACGTCCCTGGTCCCAGGACCCCTCATCCATCTCCAACCCACCTCCAGCAGACTTGTTTGGGCGTCCCCCGCCTCCTTACCCCGGCACAGTGAGACCTGCTGGGGCAGCTGGAGCCCCTGCTGGAGCCCCGCGGTTTCCTGGAGGCTTCCCAGGGGAGCAGCAGAGGGGCTTCCTCCCCAGTGAGGCTCCCTTCCCCAGGCAGAGTCTCTCCAGGGAGCTGGGAGTCCGAGGACCAGCCCTGAGGTGAGAGGAGCAACAAACTCTGACTGATCTGATGGTGTGTTGTGTGTGTGTGTGTGTGTGTGTGTGTGTATCATGGTATTTTTGGCTAGACTGCAACAGTGGGGTCAGCCCTATAACTGCAGTTGTGCATGAGTGCCTGAGTGAGTGATGAAGTTTCACCATTGGTCGGCCGGCCGTGCTGGAGTTTCCTCATTGGCCTTCGCTCTTTCAAAATGAATCAACACCAGATGATGGAAGTGGAGAACATGCAGCGATGCAGAGCGACTGTGTTTCTGCTCTGACTCTCAGCTCTGGCGTTCAATGCAGTGAAGTCGGTTAAACTTCTGTTTGAACAGACGTAGCAGCGTCTCTGCGTCTCCTCCTCCACCCTCCAGTGTGGCAGCGCTGTCAGCAGCCAATCAGGAGAGACACGCCGCGCTGTGTTTACTTGCTGACGTGAACCACTTTAAAACAAACTGCCACAGATGTAGTTAGCCATAATGCTATACAGGAGGCTAGTTCCTGTGGTGACTTTGGTTCAGACTCAATGTTTATTTCTACTACTAACAGATAAACCAGTATACCGCCCAGCACTAGTTTTACTCATATCTCCTCATGTCCTCTCCAGGTTTGGTGTCCCTCCAGGAGCTCCAGCTGGCCTTCAGGACACCTTCCTGCGGCCTCCCCAGGGTTCAGTGCCTGGTGCTGGGCTCAGTGCAGCGGAGGGAGTCCCTGTCCAGATGAGAAGGCCGATGCCCGGTGAGTTCACCGGCATCCGACTCCTCGCCGCTCCTAATGCTCACCAACACATGATGCCAGGTGAGAAGTGGTTCATTGATCAGTTCGTTAATTACTTAATAATTGTTTTATTTAAATGTTTTGTTTCTGTGACTCCAGGTGAGAAACCAAAGAGAAGCGGAAATATTGAAAATAATAAAAACTGTGAAATAATGATAACTTGTATAAGTTAAATAATAAATATTTACATGATGTTTCCCCTCCCAGCCGTCCCCCAGCCCTTCCTGTCCCGCTCCCTCCCCATCCAGCAGCACAGCATCATGGGACAACCCTACATCGAGCTTCGACACCGCGTCCCAGAGAACCGTCTGAGGCTGCCCTTCTCGCTGTCCGCCACCCAGGACCCCGAGGCCTCGCTGGTGCACCCCAGAGACCCCCAGCTGTCACCGGCCAGGCCCGGTCCGGGGGCCAGGATGGGTGAGGGGTCCCTGGGCCAGCAGATGCTGCTGACGGGCGGCGTGGAGCAGCTGAACCAGCAGGATCAGCGGCACCTGGGCCACGTAGCAGAGTCAACACTTTCTGGGGCTGATGGGATAGAGGAGCACCTAGAGGGGGAGGACTCGGCCGTGAAGGATCTGGAGGACGTGGAGGTGAAAGATCTGGTCGACCTCAACCTGAACCTCGATCCTGAAGACGGTACGAACGCACGATTCACATCTCGTTAGATTCAGATCAGAAATACAGATACATGACCTTTCTTCTAGCGCCCCTCTCAGAACAAACCTTTACTGTGGGCCAGTCTAAACCTGGACCCCGCTCTGTCTGACTCTCTGGATCTCTGCTGGCTGTTGCAGGTAAAGAAGACCTGGACCTGGGTCCTAATGACCTCCACCTGGACGACTTCCTGCTGTCGGGGAAGTTCGACCTGATTGCCTACGCCGACCCGGAGCTCAACCTGGAGGACAAGAAGGATATGTTCAACGAAGAGCTGGACCTGGGGGAGCCGATGGAGGAGAAGGAGGGAGGGGAGAGGCGGGACCGAGTGGGCGCCCCCCCCAGAAAGATGGATAATCACGCCCACCTGATTGGTCAAGTCAAACAAGAAGTGGAGGATGGCGTCAAGACAGAAGCCCAGCACCCCTCACCACAACCTGGGCTCATCACCACCAGAAGACTCCCAGGAGCTCCAGGAGCTCCAGGAGCTCCAGGGACCGCGGCAGCAGGATCCAGCCTGCCTGGTTCCAAGGTAGGACCGTCTCTCCCTCCGTTTAAAACTCAGCGGCTCGCTGCTTCTGTTCAAGATGCTAGTTAGCATTAGCATGAGCCTCAGATAGCTAGTTAAGCAGAACAGCCACCAGGCAACAATCAATCAATCAAACTTTATTTATACAGCCCCCTACAGACAACTGACGAGCCAATAATAAGACAGAACACACAGACACCAAGTTGAGACTAATGCACATGAGAAATAAAAATGAAAAAATTGAAAATGTAATAAAAAATAAAAAGTTATAATAATAATAAAACCTGAAATCAAAACTAGATTAAATGAAACTACAGCATGAATACAATAAAAACTCCTCTCTGCTTCAGTCAGCGTTCATCAACATGAGGGAGGTGCGTTTGTTTTACACTACAGATGCACCTGAAACGCACCTCATTAAACAGTAAGAGGCTCCATCTTGTGGCACAACTGGGTACTGCAGCAAATCTACACAGTCACACCACACGGCCCTCGTCTCCTATCGGTTCATATATTCTTAATCCATTCCAATTAATCATTTACATGCCCACTACTAATCAATGATAGTATACTACTAATCACTGACAGTATAAACAGATGATCAATAACTTGCGTCCCTGCAGGAGAAGCTGGAGGACTCTGGTTCTGCTTCAGGGGTCCTGTCTGCTCTCCAGGCCCAGGAGCAGGCTCTGTCCTCGGGCACGGCTCCCGGAGTTCACCCCCCCATGGCTGGAGGTAAAGGTTCATTCTCTCTGGAACTATTGATCAGGCCAGTATTGATAGATTATTGATCAGGATTTCTATGTCTGCAGCCGTCAGGCCGGTATTGATAGATTATTGATCAGCCGTCTCCTCCTGTCTCCAGGGCAACCGGCTGTCTTCCAGCAACAACAGAGACCATCCGGAGCCCCCTCCGCCCTCCTCACCCCTCAGGGAACCCCTGCCCCACCTCACCCGCTGTCCCTCCTCGTCAGCCCCCAGACCCAGACCCAGACCCAGACCAAGCCACTGCTCCTGGATGAGCAGCCGCTCCTCCTGCAGGATCTCCTGGACCAGGAGCGCCAGGAGCAGCAGCAGCAGAAACATATGCAGGCCATGATCAGACAGAAGTCCAGCTCAGACCCCGTGTTCCCAAACATGGGTAAGATCCAGACCTGAACCCCAGCAGACCCCAACTACTTTTCAAATAGTTTTTTATGACCGTTGAACGTTGTTAACAAAAACACACTAAACTCTGTCTGTGTGTGTGTGTCTGTGTGTGTGTGTGTGTGTGTGTGTGTGTGTGTGTGTGTGTGTGTGTGTGTGTGTCTGTCTGTCTGTCTGTCTGTCTGTGTGTGTTTTCAGCAGACTTTGACTCCATCTCAGACCCCATCATGAAAGCCAAGATGGTGGCTCTGAAGGGCATCAACAAGGTCATGACTCAACAGGGCAACCTGGGACTCAACCCCATCGTCATCAACAGGTGCGATGAACTCTGACCTGTGTGTGTGTGTGTGTGTGTGTGTGTGTGTGTGTGTGTGTGTGTGTCTGTGTGTGTGTCTGTGTGTGTGTCTGTGTGTGTGTCTGTGTGTTTAGGTGTGAACCAATCAGCAGCTTCATGTCTTGAATCTGAAGTATCTTAAAGTATCACAGACGGCCGCTAGCTGCCCGACTGACTCCCAACTTCTGTCTAGAAACACGGAGTCATCATTGTTTTCAACGAGTCATTCTGGTCTCAGTCTCTAAACTCAGGTCCTCTAATAAGTCTGCTGGTCATTTTGGAAATTATTGCTCCATTAATAAGATTTGAAGACTTATTGTAGCTGTGATGTCTGCTGTGTGGGTGTTGATTGACAGCTGTGATTGACAGTTGGCTCCTATTGTTGCAATATTTCACTAAATTTAATGTTAATTGATTATGATGTTAGCTGCAACTCTGAGCTTCAAACCAGAAGCTGCTGCAGTGATCAATAATAGACTGAGGCAGTGTTGGTCTTCAGAGGGAAGCCCAACAGATCAGACTGGTTGATCAGGGCAGCTTCAGGTGGACTCGGCTCTCGGAGTAGATTTTACAGCAGCATCCAGATCAGAGTGATGCAGTAAACTAGAGCTGCAACAAGGGATTATTGTCTTATTGATTCATTAACAGATCCTTTTTCTATATTAATTGTTTAGTCTATGAATTTTCAGAAAATTGTGAAAGATGCCCACAACTTGAGGAGATGTCTTGTTCTCTCAGAGATTTTCCTGTTGCATCATGTAAGATGAATAAAAGCAGCAAATCTTCACGTTTGTGAAGCTGAATCAGTGAATTTTTGGCTAAAACCAAAGTAACTGCTGATTAATTTTCTGTCTAATAAGCTCTACAGAACATGTTTAAATTCATGTATATTTTTGTGACAGTGAAACTATAACATCACTATTAATCACTTCCATATTTCTGTGTGTGTGTGTGTGTGTGTGTCAGGTTCCAGCAGGCTCCGGGGGCCCCGGCTCCGGCCCCAGAGGGGACGCCGCAGCCTCCACACCTGCTGGGACAGGTGCAGGTGCAGGTGCAGGTGCAGGTGTGTATGAACGCCACAGAATCATAACAACACGTAACAGCACCGTCAGAGATGAAGATGCAGTGAAGTGGCTCCTCCTCTGATGATGAGGAGGAGGAGGAGGAGGATGTAACACAGCGAAGTTAAACTGCTGATTTGAGCTTTTACTGGTTGGATGCTGTGTTGTAGCGCAGGATCAGTCCAGTCCACTTCACTGTGTCTTTAACGTCTCCTGTATCTGCTGAGTGTGGGATCTAACAGGAAGTGTCTTCTCTTCCTGTCAGGACGGGAAGTTGAACCCTCAGCTGGTGCGACCCAACCCTCCCAGCTTCGGCCCGGGCTTCGTCAGTGAGTATCAGAGCGGATTCAGTCACACTAATGTTTGATTTAATGTTTATAGTAGTGCAGTCAGTTCAGAACAGGCCAATTATTATTTCTGTTGAACCGCATCTATACGTATCAATGAAAACGATAAGGATTTAATAAACTAAATGGTTTTTATCTGACGTTGAAGCAGTTTACAGCCTTTATATTGATCGATTCTTCTATTGGCTGGTTTTACTGCCTCCACCTCTGTTGTTTCCTCCCAGAAGCCCCGCCCCGCTGTGATGTGACAGTGTTTATATCAAACAGCCCCCACCCCCCCCACTGTTTATTATTCGCTTGTCTCATTAATATTGAACTTTTCACGTGTCCCCGACACAGTGAAGTGGATCGGAGGAACGTTTCTGGAGACAAACAGAGATTCTTCACTTTATATAGAAACACAGTAAAAACTAATAAAACTCATCCAACAAGCAGCAGATCACTCATGACTGATCCTCTTTAAAAAATGATCCCATTTGAGTTCCACATGTTGATCCCTGAACAGATGAGGGTTTACTAAAGGGCTCCTTACTATTCAGATTGTCTTATTTCCCACCGCCTGCAGGGTTTACTTTTAGAGTTTTGATACAGTTTGTGATGTTTTATGTGCTCTTTGCGGTAAAATTTCAGGAATTGAGAAAAACTGTAAGCAAAGGAAAATAATTTGATTTAAAAAAAAAACAAAAAACAAAACTATGTAATCACATCCTGCACGTTGTGATGATGTCAGTCACCACGACACGAAATTCAACAGACAGACTGTCTTTCCTGTCGAGTGTTTCTGTCTTTTATCTATAAATTCCAGAAATGTTACTAAACTACAACATGTATCGATCCGGCGGTGTAACAGTATTGTGACAGTATTGCTCAGATGAAATGTGACGTGGCGTTTGCAGACGAGTCTCAGCGGCGGCAGTACGAGGAGTGGTTGGGGGAGACGCAGCAGCTCCTGCAGATGCAGCAGCGCCTCCTGGAGGACCAGATCGCCGCCCATCGCAAGACCAAGAAGGCTCTGTCGGCCAAACAGAGAACGGCCAAGAAGGCCGGCCGGGCGCTCGGCGAGGACGACGCCGCCCAGCTCCGCTACATCACCGAGCAGCAGGGCACGGTGCAGAAACAGCTGGAGCAGGTACACGACTACACCTGGACGCTCACTTGCGCTTGCGTCTGCTCTCACAAGGACCGAGTTTGTTTTTTATGATTTAAATTCACCTGAATCAGCCGACAACTGAACACATTCAGCTTTTAGGACGTTCATTTGTTACCTGTCAACGTTTCTCTGACACTAAATGAAGCTGATCACTCAATAAACACACAAAGAGAGCATTGTCAGGTTATGAAATAGTGTAATCAAATAATACAATCAGAAGTATAATGCATCATAGTTCTGGAGACAAAGATACCACCTAGCTATCTTTACTTTGTCTGAAAGGTTAACCAGTCCCTTAAATACTACTCGTACAGAATTTCAGACATCTGTTTACTAACCTTACAGGTCAGCAACCCTCAGATAGAAACATAAGTCAAAAGTTCAGCTAACCTAGGAACAGACTTTCTTCACCACCATATATGACAGTACATAAGCACCAAGTAGCATCACAAAATAACATCACTACTATATTAAATTAAGGACAAACCACACTATCCTCTAAAGCTTATCAGTTTTACACATAAACATCCTCATAACTACAGTTTATCTTATCACTGGCTCAGGTAAAGGTATAACAGAATAAACTAACTGTTAGACACACAACTGCCTCATCTTACACAGCAAAGAACTAAGTTTAGAATAGACACAGCACACACAAACTAACACTAAACTGAACTTAAACACTGTCTGAAACATGTATGATATATTGAAGGAATACATCAAATGATAACCTGTTATTCAGTTTTCTTTTACAAGTTTTATCAGGTGATGTAATCCCTACATTATAACACCAGCACAAACTAATATCAGAGTTATGTTAAAGCAGCTAACATGATTAAGCTGATATATATGTTTATATATATTTAATTAGTCTTACTGACACTCATCTCTTGTTATATGTGCTGCTGTGATGTTTGGTTTGTGTGTGCAGATCCGGAAGCAGCAGAAGGATCATTCGGAGCTGATCGAGGACTACAGGACCAAACAGCAGCAGAGAGTTCTGCAACAACAGCCGGCTGCCCCCCCCATGATGCCGGCGGGAGGAGCAGCCCCGATCCCCCAGACCCTGCTCTCCCAGCCTCCCGTTCCCATGCAGCCCCACCCGGGCGGCCCCGCTCCGACACGACTCCCGAACGTCCCCCCCGGCTGGACCCCGGGGGGCGGGGCTCCGGGGGTGATGGGGCAGAGGGTGCCGCCTCTTCTGCCCCCTCAGATGCCCCCTGCCCTGCCTAACACCCCCCAGGCTTCACTACACACACAGACCCCTCCGGCCATGGTGCCCAGCCTCAGCGCTCCGCCGGCGGGCTTCGCTGCGGGGCCGCGGGGCCCCGCTGGAGGGTCCAACGGGGCAGCAGGGGACGGAGCCGCCGCCGCACCTCAGGTAACACACCTGCCCATCATGGCCATCATCTCCTCCATCACACAGAGTCATCGTTTGGTTCATAAAATATCAGAAAGTAGTGAAGAATGTCTTGTTCTGTCCATGTTCATGTTAATATCCCAGAAATCCAAGAAAACCAGATTAATTGCAGATTAATTCTCTGCTGCTGGATGAGTCCTTTGGGAAGAATAACGCTTTGTATTATCAGAAAACAAATATCAGACGTAGTGTGGCTCTGCAGTGTGCTGCAAGAGATGGACACCAGCAGGGAGTCTAATGGTTTCAGCTGTAGATACTACACATACACCAGAGAACAACCTGAACAACACATATTCATAATAAAGCATCTAACTGTTAGTATTTAAACAGAACTGTGATTTTCTGCAGTAAAGCACCAAATAAACACCTCCCTCTTGAGCTCCCAGAAATATTAAGCACCGAGTCAGATATCTGCACAAAGAGGCTCCGATGCTGATCTCTGTCAACCTGCAGGTGAAGTTTGACGACAACAACCCGTTCAGCGAAGGTTTCCAGGAGAGAGAGAGGAGAGAGAGGCTGAGAGAGCAGCAGGAGAGGCAGAGAGTTCAGCTCATGCAGGAGGTAAAACAGCTCACACACAACAGGAAGTAGAAACACACACACAGTGCTTTTAATGTGAAGACAACAGGAAGTAGAAACACACACAGTGCTTTTAATGTGAAGACAACAGGAAGTAGAAACACACCTGTTCCTGTCCTTGCAGGTGGAGCGCCATCGAGTCCTGCAGCAGAGGCTGGAGCTGGAACAGCAGGGCCTCCTGGGAGCCCCCCCGGGTCCTGGTGCTCGAGTGGGGCCCCCTCCGGGGCCCGGAGCCCCCCCTGGGGAAAGTCTGTCTCAGTTGCCCTTCTTTAGCTCTGAGCTGCCGCAGGACTTCCTCCAGTCCCCCCCGGCCTCCAGACCTCTCCCTCCCCTCCAGGGCCAGGCGGGGGCCCCGTTCCTCCAGCAGGGCTTTACAGGAGGGCCCCTGCACCCTGGAGCTCACCCAGCTCCAGGTGTAATGCCTGGGGCCGCAGAGCGGGGAAGAGTCCCTCCTGAGCACGGACCCCCCATGGATATAGCTCCCTCCACCCTGCAGACCAGACCGAGACTCCCTGGCCCCGCTGGGCCCTCTGCCCAGGGACAGGTGCACCCAGCTGGGATAGGAGGTGCAGGTATCACCCCCTCACATCCTGGAGGTCAGGGTCATCGATTTGATCACGACTCCTCCTCTTCCTCCCCCTCTACCCCCCTCCCCCCATCCTTCCCCTGCTCCTCCTCTGGAGGCCCCGCCTCCCTCCTCCAGCTCTACTCTGACATCATCCCCGAAGACAAACCAAAGAAGAAGAGGAGCAGGAAGAGGGATGGCGATGACACCACAGGCGGAGCCAGGACACCACTGTCCTCTCACTCTGATGACATCACAGCCCCGCCCACTCCAGCTGTCTCAGACACTTCCTGCTCCACACCCACTCGGGGCAGCGTGGACCTATCAGATCTTTCCTTCCCACAGAGTTCCTCCCTCTCCGGTCTGCCTCCATCGTCAGAGCTGGAGAGGCAGCTGTCCGTCAGCTCTGCCCAGGAGAGAGGCTCCCTGTCGGGCATGGAGGCTCAGAGAGGCCCCCTGTCGGGACTCAGTCTGGAGGTCAAGGTTAGCAGTTTGTCTGAGGTGTTACTGTGACATATTTGATGGTTTTAGTGAAATGTAACATCACTCCGTCTTCTCTGCAGGAGGAGCGGGAGGAGCGCGGAGCCTGCGGCGGAGGCATGGTGAAGATGGAAGAGGGTGATGGATTCTGCTCTTCGCCTCTCCACGGGGGAGGGAAGGAGGGAGACGGAGGGAAGGAGCTGCTCAGACACCTGCTGAAGGACAAAGCCTCTCCGGCCACCACGCCGTCGCCCACCGGCCAGGTTCCGCCTGCCGCCCGCCGCCAGCTGTCCAATGAGAGCGTCCGGTCCGAGGAGGAGGACAGACCCGGTTCCCATGGCAACGTGATGACGCTGGACAGTCCGGGTCGGGACCTGGACTCCTCGGGCAAGAAGAAGCCTCAGCGCTGTAAGAGAGTCGCACGGCCTGAGAAAGACAAAGCTCCTCCCAAAAACAAGAGGAGGAAGAGAGAGGAGGAGGAGAAGACGCTCAACGCCTCCTCCTCCGACCCGCTGATGACTCACCTCAGACAGGTAGACTCCCTCGACTCTGAAAGCTAAAAGTTTATTCTGTTGTTTGAGGGCGGAAGTGACAGATAAAAAAAACACAATTATATCCTTTCTCAATCAACGTGTGAACATCAGATCAACTGTATTGATTATTGACTCTCCCCCCCCGCAGCTCTCGGTGCTGCCCCTCATGGAGCCGGTTCTGGGGGTGGATCTGAGTCTGTTCCCCCCCTACGGCAGCTCGTCTCTGGGCAGAGACTCCAGGCTGAGCGGCTCCTTCGGTAACGCCTGCCTGGACGGAGTCACAGACTACTACTCCCAGCTCATATACAAGGTATTTATACTGCAGTACGACTACACCAGGAGCAGATACACTGTTAGCCATCAATAATTTGATTTAATCATTAATAGAGATTTGGAGTCCATATCAAAAAGATTTTCTGAAATATGATTTAACAGGTATAAATGAAGAAGAACAGTGTTTACCAGAAACATGTTGGACCACAGAGTGAAGGTCTGGATGCATCACAGGGTCAGAAAGTGACGAGGCTTCGGGGCAAAACGCCCCTAAAAACTATAAAGTTGCCCTTGGAACAGGCTTTTAAATGTTTATAAAAAATATATATAAAAATTGTTTATACTTTTGAAAATGTGTCACAAAATTCTAATTTGTAACTGAGATTATAACTCAGTATTACAGTATTTTACCCATTAAATGTTCTTGCATTATAAGGTCAGCTGCTCCCTTCGCTTTAAGGGTCACTCGTAGTAAGAAGGTATTTCCCATCATTTGAAAAAACTGCCCTGTAAATGATCCACAATGTCCCCGAAACATTTCATGAGGGCAAAAAAAAAAAGCCACTGTAAAGAAAAGTTAATTTCCTGCCCTGGATCACATGACCCAACAGGTAGATAAACATACCTTTATGTGTTTATAGCAGAGGTTTGAGCTGCTGGGGAACATCTTCTGGAGGCAAACGGGTGTAAAATAAGTCCAATGGAAAAATGTAAAGTGTTCATTCATGTATAGAAACTGAAGTACACTTCAGAAAAATCCCACCGCAAGACCTGATCCAGAACTAAACGTCGCCCTCAGATCAGCTTCAAACACTCATGAGCTCATGAACAGAACAGAAGTTGAGCATAAATCTTTGAGAGATTTGTTCGGTGTGTGAGTAGTGTGGAGGCTGCATGTAAATGTTTGAAACCCCAATAAAAACATAAATAATAATAATACTGGAGTAGACACAGTAATACTGCAGTACACTCAGTTTTTAACATCTCTCTCTCTCTCTCCAGCAGAATAACCTCAGTAACCCCCCCACCCCTCCAGCGTCCCTGCCCCCCACACCCCCGCCTGTCGCCAGGCAGAAACTGGTCAACGGCTTCGCCACGACAGAGGAGCTGAGCAGGAAGGAGCTCAGCGAGCAGGACGGTAAGAATATGGCCGTCACAGAGGAACATGCATGAAGTGAAAAGACGCCTGGTCACAGTTTGTGCCTCTCAGGTATCAGAAGACATTGATCAGTTTCTCTAACAGATAATTAACTGACTACTGTGGACACAGAAATATTCTTCCCAGTTTGGTTCTTCCACACCAAACTGGGAAGAATATTTCTTTCCACAGAGCAGTCCTGACCTCAGCTGGAGGTCCGACTGTGGGCCAGGTGTTACTGCCAGGTGTTACTGCCGGGTGTTACTGACGAGTGTTACTGTATCACACCTGTCTCACACAACACACCTGTATCACACAACACACCAGTCTCACATGCTACACGGAGCCACAGCAGCTCTTCGTGATGGTTAAACGTGTCTCGTTTCTCGCAGTGAAAGGTGTGTCCGGTCTGAAGCAGAAAGGGGAGGAGCTTCTGGCACTAAACCACACCTCCAAGACAGTAGACGTCCCCGCCTCCCTGCCGACTCCGCCCCACAACAACCAGGAAGAGCTCAGGTAAACAACCTGCCTCTGATGTCACACCTGTCCTGACGGTCTGACCTTGTTTAGTTGCCATGGAGATGTCAATCAGCTTCTGATGTGTTTTGATTTTAGAAAAATGAAACGCGTCACATGACGTCTCTTCTTCTTCGTGTGTTTTCTTCTTCAGGGTCCAGGACTCGTCGGGGCGCAGCAGCCCAGACGGCTTCGTCCCGTCGTCGTCTCCGGAGAGCGTGGCGGACATGGAGGTCAGCAGATACCCCGACCTCTCCTTCATCAAACTGGAGCCCCCCTCGCCCTGCCCCTCGCCTCCAATACCCATCATGCCCTGTGCCTGGGGGAAAGGTGAGTCATCGGGTATCATTAGGATTTTATCGATACTCTTATTGGTTCTTTTTCATTACTAAAGAATTGCTTCTTTAAAAATATATTTCTTTTTAAGAAGAATAAATTCAGAACAGAATTAGAATTTATTTATATTTTAAATATAATTAAATCTTTCTAGAGCAGCAACAGCAAAGTCACTATATAAACTCAATAACGCTTGAAACTAATCTGAATGTCAGTAAAAGAGGTAATATTCCTGACATCAACACTGAGTGGAGTTATTTTGTGGAGTGGTGTTATTTTTGGCATTTGAAAATATTTTCTTTAATGCTAAAAAAGAAGGCCAAATATCCATTCATTCAGAAATCAATAGCATTTTGGAGCCTCTGAGCAGCGTTGTTCTGAAATGTGAGTCAACCTCTGTGTCGTTGCCATGAAACTCTTGGCAGTGTAGCTGCTTTAAGGAACAGAGCAGAAGTGAAACACTGATGTTTGTTGGATAAATTACTCTTATTGGCTTTATACTCACAAAGCTTTTATTGCAATTACAGTAACAAGCATAGTTTTTGTGTAAAACGTGTGTGTGTGTGTGTGTGTCCGTGTGTGTCCGTGTGTGTCCAGGCTCTGCAGTGAAACAGGAAGTGAAGGCGGAGCCTAACCATCAGGGTCCTTCCTCCTGCTCTAGCACAGACCTGGTTACCATAGCGATCACCTTGAACCCAGTCGCTGCTCAGGTAAGCAGATCTCTCTCTGTCTGTTGCATCATCATTAGCCCCTCCCTCCTGCCCACCTCCTGGTGACATCACTGTGACTGTGTGCTTCCAGAACGTCACAGGTGTCATGGCGGCGGTGGCGGAGCTGCTGAGGGTCCCCGTCCCCAACGACTACCAGCTGAGCCGAGCCGGGGGCCTCGAGCGCAGCGCTCTGTCCCTGCTGGCCGGCGTCCGAGTGCCGCTGCCTCAGGTGAGCATCACGGCTCCTTTTCCCCGCCGGACTGGCTCGCATCTCTGAAGCCATTTCTGAATGTTTAATTTGTTACAAAATGTCTTAATTAGCGGTGTAACAGTACACAAAAATCACAGTTCAGTATGTTTTCGTTACAGCAGGAAGAAAGAAAGGTAGAAAATAACATTTTGGTCCTTTTACTTTGAAAAATTTAAACATCCAACAATGGCTCATTGTGCTGCAGTGGAAACTGTTACTGACACAGTTTAGTTGTGCTGCAGCAAAAAAGAAAAACAACCTTTCTGTTCCTGTCAGGACAACTGCTGACTGCTGTTTTATGATGATTTATGGTCTGACTGTATATAAAGTAGTGTAAACTAGCTCCACCTCCAGCAGCTACAACAGTAACATGCTGCTCTAACACTGATGCTTCACTATTAATAATCTAATGATGTCATATATAATAATATATCAGTCAGAGGGACCAAACCACTACTTTTACTGCAATACTTTAACTACATCAAGCTCATAATACTTATGTACTTTTACTGCAATACTTTAACTACATCAAGCTCATAATACTTATGTACTTTTACTGCAATACCTTAACTATATTTTTCTCTCTCAGAACTGGTTCTCAGACATTCTGTCTGACTACATCAGAAATCAAATGTTAATTTGTTGATCTGAACGGTTTCACTCAAAGGCGGAGTGAAAAGCTGACAGTCACAGAAAGGGGAGGGAGACCACCGTCACAGAGAGGGGAGGGAGACCACCGCCACAGAGAGGGGAGGGAGACGTCCGTCACAGAGAGGGGAGGGAGACGTCCGCCACAGAGAGGGGAGGGAGACGTCCGTCACAGAGAGGGGAGGGAGACGTCCGTCACAGAGAGGGGAGGGAGACCACCGTCACAGAGAGGGGAGGGGGACCACCGTCACAGAAAGGGGAGGGAGACCACCGTCACAGAGAGGGAGGGAGACGTCCGTCACAGAGAGGGGAGGGAGACCACCGCCACAGAGAGGGGAGGGAGACGTCCGTCACAGAGAGGGGAGGGAGACCACCGTCACAGAGAGGGGAGGGGGACCACCGTCACAGAGAGGGGAGGGAGACCACCGTCACAGAGAGGGGAGGGAGACGTCTGTCACAGAGAGGGGAGGGAGACCACCGTCACAGAGAGGGGAGGGGGACGCGGTATTGTTTCACTATGGAGATACGAGGCATATTTTATAATTAATAGTGTTGCACTCAGTGTTTTGGGTCTCTCGTTTGTCATTCTGATGGCAGCGACACTGCAGGGTAACCACAGTAACCACGGTACCTTGGCTAAGCTGGCTAGCATACACTCAGGAGCAGCTACAGCTAAGTGGTGCGCTGCCAAAGCCTTCCAGGTGGAACTCGTGCTCTAGAATTATTGTTCCGCATGTCGGACTACGTGGATAATTAAACTATTTTGACAGTAATTGTTTGGGTCATGGAGCATTACAAACTAAACATCCTGTACTGAATGTTTGGGGACAAATACACGCACCATTACACCTCTAGTCATAAATAATGTCCAGGCAGCAGAGGCCTGCTGGCAGACTTTAATGATGAAGAGATCATTCACAGTGATTAGCTGTCTGTTGGACTGTGATGTCAGCTGTGGAGGATCAATACACTGCAGTGGACTGACTGTGTGTGTGTGTGTGTGTGTGTGTGTGTGTGTGTGTGTGTGTGTAGGGTGCAGCAGGCAGCAGACAGCAGAGACCTCCACCAGCTGCTGGAATCACTGGTTTGTATTCACTCACTCTTTGTTTTTCTCTCATCTGTCCTTCCTGTCCTCTTCCTCTCAGTTGTGATCATGTTTCTTTCATCTTCCGTCTTCCTGTTTTCGTGAACATTTAAAAAAAAAATAAAGTAAAAGTTTACTGTTGTCTGATGATACACTTTACAGTTAAATGTACATTTTCCAATCATATTGATAGTGAAACACTGGTGACAGAACGTGACACAACAAACCAGCATTATGATATTTAAGGTGGAAACAACTTAAATGTTTGATATGAGCATGACTGAAGAACACAAAGTGCATTTCAGTCCACTTGTTTTGATTTACATTCTCAATTTGTACATAAAATAGTATTTAAATAGAGTTTCCTGCTGTCTGAGGTGTAACAGTAGTTGTGTGGATAAACAGACTGAGTGAATAAATGATGACGTACATGAATCATGTGACTGAAACACCACTGAAGAGCTGAAAACATCAGATGTGTATGGAGCGATGATGAGGAGACTGTAACCTTCCTCACATCAGTACATGAAACTAACAGAAATGTGTTCACATCTGGATGAAACTCGCTCCTTACGTGTGTGTGTGTGTGTGTGTGTGTGTTGTGTTTAGGCGTCAGGATGGACTACAGCCAACATGGCGGCTCTGCTACTGGCGCTACCAGGCCTCAGTGTTGCAGCTACTGCAAGGTGCTGCTGGGTAATGGAGTTCGCATCATCAAGGAGCTCAAACAGGTCGAACACACTAGTATTTTATTTTATTTTATTTTACATACTTTTTACTCTTTTTATTTACGTTTACATTTCAGAGCTTTCAGATAGTTTTAATAAAAAATAAAGTTTTACAAGAAATAACAAGTGTGTAGTTATTTTTTGTTTATTTACATTGTTGTGTGTGTGTGTGTGTGTGTGTGTGTGTGTGTGTTACAGGAGGGTCAGTCCAGACCAGGATCCAGCCTGGTTTTCTGCAGTCCGGACTGCTCTGCTCTCTACACATCTGGCCTGCAGAGCAGAACAGCTGGGAACAAGGTGAGAGGTCACATGAGTGTGTGGGAGCTTTTCATTCGACTAACACGTCTCCTCCTCGCGTCTCCTCCTCGCGTCTCCTCCCAGCGAGGACGGAGGAATTTAATTCACCAAACAGTGACATTTTGAGGAGACGGAAACTACTCATGACACAAATCACCTCAACTGTCAAATGTAAATAAGTCAGTGATCAATGTGACTTATATTTTTGAATTTTCTATGATGATTATTAATTTTCATAACGTAGAAATGATTAAGAAACAGTTTAAACATAAAATTCATGTACCATTAAGTAACACTTTAACTTTAACACTTGATAATTAATACATATTGACAGCGGGAAGAAAAACACCTGATAGCTGCTCCAGTGTTTTATTATTTGATTATAGATCTACAGCAGCGTCTGTCACACAATAAAACTCAAACAGAGGATTTAAATCTGTTAATTACTGAAAGAACAGAACCGACAAACAACAGCAATAAAAACAGCAGAATATGTGTAAATAAAATATTTAGTTTGTGTCAGTCTGACGTCCTTTTCAGGCTCAGGATGATTTTATAGGAGACGCAGCTGTGTGACGTCATATTGACCTGAAGGAGCTGAAACGCTCTGAAACAGAACAAGAAAAGAAGCTTTTTGGCTTGTGAAGATAAAGAAAAGTGTTTTTTATGATTGATCCATAATTCAATCATTTTTATTTGATGAATAAATATGAACAGCTACTGTTGGTGCCCTCAGTCCTGTTTCCACAGGTAGTTTTCCTGATTACAATCACGTATATTAATATTATAGTAAAGCTGTTTCCACAACAGCCTGCCAGATCAGCTGATCAATCAATAACCAGTCAATAAACTCACTCTCGCGGTCCAGTAAAAAAACTTCTGCAGAGGATACATCTGTGGTTCCTCGTCTCCTCCGAGGTGCATTTAAAGCTCCGCTCCAGCCAGTGTCACTTCCTGTCTAACGGTTAACCTTCTTCCTCAAACACAGAATGGTTACCATGGCAACCAGATTGTCATTATAGCACACTGGTGGTGTGTTGGAGTGGTAGAGATGTTACAGTCTAATTTGTCCACTGACTACTACATTAGCATTAGCTTTATAGACCAGGTTACATGTCAGTAACAGATATATGTGAAATCCATATAGGTGAAATCAGACGATGGCTTCTTTACTGATCGATCATCTATACTAAGCAATGACATCATGCTTTATTATAGCCTATAATAAATGTCCGTAAATCTTCGTCCTCAGTGGTCAGGCCCCACATTCTAACAGTATACAGGAAGTGAGTAGTGGTGTAATATAAAATGATTCTGTAGTGGGAGCATTATTTGATAGACGATATTGATCTATCGAAATACCCCTGAAATCTTAAATAAAGATGTTATAACAGAGTATCAGAATATGCTCCACATGTTCAGATACGGGCTGAGTGATGCTTTGGTTTCACTTCTGGATGTCCTGTTGTTCATATTTATACACAGTCAATGGTTCTGATCTTTAGTCTCTAGTACGGGTCAAACTACGGTTCCCATAATGCACCGTGATACATGTCTGTCATTGGAGCCTCACTACAGGTAAACAGTATTTCAGACTCCACACCTGCAGATAGAAATGTGTAGTCTGATGACATCATACGTGTGTCTGTCCTCAGTGTGCCAGCAGAGTGCAGCATCAGTACACCAACAACATGTCCTCCATCGCTGTGCACTCCCTACCCACCTCCCCCCCGTCCCCTGCCTCCCCCGCAGTCACCACGGAGACCAGGCCCCGTATGGACAGCCTCAAGGTGGGTGTGGTTAGCGGTTAAATGATGGTCGATTGATCAGATGATCTGCTATCTAACGTGTTTTTTATTTATCGGTTGACAGGTGAAAGTGAAGTTGAAGCCCCGCCCCCGTGCGGTCCCAGGAGGAGACGACTCACCGTCGTCTCGCCACGGGAAGAAGGTCAAGAGTTCTCGCTGGAGACGTTGGAGTGTTAACATCACTCTGACCAGGTTAGCACGTTAGCATCACTCTGACCAGGTTGGCATGTTAGCCTTGCAGCTAGCCTGTTAGCATGTGTCTGTCTTGTTACCCAGGGGTCCTTGCATGTCCAGCGAGGTGGTTGCCATGCCGACAGAGGCAGAAGTGGACGTGCTGTTGGAGAAATTGGGGGCGTGTCTTCGTCCTGACCCGTTGCCTAGAGACCAGCGGAGGTGCTGCTTCTGTCACCAGCTGGGAGACGGACCAACTGATGGACCTGCCAGACTGCTGAATCTGGACCTGGACCTCTGGGTGAGTGTGGACCTGGTCTCTAACAGACCTGCAGCGTCTCTGACGGACCTGCAGGGTCTCTGACGGACCTGCAGGACCCATAGAGTCTTTGACAGACCTGCCTGCAGGGTCTTTGATGGTTCCTGTCTCTCTCTGTGTCTCAGGTCCATCTGAACTGTGCTCTGTGGTCCAGCGAGGTGTACGAGACTCAGGCTGGTGCTCTGATCAATGTGGAGCTGGCTCTGAGACGCGGTCTGACGCTGCGCTGTGCTCACTGCCAGCAGACCGGAGCCACCAGTGGCTGCAACCGGCTCCGCTGCACAAACACCTACCACTTCACCTGCGCGCTGCAGGCGCGCTGCACTTTCTTCAAGGTAACACTGAGACACACAGTTCAACTGAGGGGTGTATCAGTACGTATGTTTGTCCTAAACCGTTCAGTACTGGATGTTTGTTTCGTGACTTCCTCAGTTCGGTGGTCTGTGACCCAAACAAATACTGTCATAATAGTTTAATGACCGGAGCGCCCCAGTAGCCGAATGGTTAGTGCATGCCACATAACAACAATGTCCCCGGTTCAACTCCGGCTTGTTGCATGTCATACTCCTCTCTCTGTCTCCCCCGTTTCCTGCCTGTTTCTCTACTATCAGCTGTCCTTTAAAGGCAAAAAGTGCTCTAAAAACATATCTTTAAAAAAGTTTAATAATCCTCTTAGAGCGGCAGTTCCACCTGGAACGTTTTGGCAGCGCACCACTTAGCTGCTTTACTGTAGCTGCTCATGGGTTTATGCAACCCTTCCCTTTGTATGTTACCTTGCTCATGTAGTGCTGCTGCCATCAGAATGACAAACAAGAGACCTGAGTTGGACGATCCTCCCATGACAATGACCGAGAGCAACACTATAATTAAAATATGCTCAGTTATCCCCCCTCCCCACTCTGTTACAGTCAGCTTTGAGTGAGTCAGAACAACCATAAACACATTTGATATCGGACGTGGTCGGACACATCGTAAGAACCAGTTCTGACCATAAATCATCATAAAACAGCTGTCAGCAGGTGTTCTGACTCCCTACAAGAAGCAGAAAGGTTGTTTTCTTTTTCCACTGCAGCTCCTTTCTTTTTATTTTCCTGCTGTACCAATAACATACCAAACCATTAGTATTTGTTACTGCTGCACCCCTACTTAAATTATAAGGACACTACACCTGAATGACCTTCAGTGCTGCTAACTTCACACACTAGACATTAATGTTAGTTCACAGATGTATCTGCCTCAGGTACAGTGAACACCTTGAGAATCCATCACACACTCTGTCTCTTCCAGGATAAGACGATGCTTTGCCACCTCCACAAGCCCAGGATGGTTCCTCTCGGCGGGGACAGGTCCACCAGTGGCTCCCCCTCCTCCACCCCAGGGCCCACCCCTGACCCCGCAGCGGTGATGGCCTCTGACCCGTACGACTCTGAGCTGCGCTGCTTCGCTGTGTTCAGGCGGGTGTTCGTGCAGCGAGACGAGGCACGGCAGATCGCCGCCGTGGTGCAGCGCGGCGAGCGGCAGCACACCTTCAGGGTCGGCAGCCTGCTGTTCCGTGCCATCGGAAGGCTCCTCCCACAGCAGATGAACGCCTTCCACAACAAGACCGCCATCTTCCCCATCGGTTACCATGCCAACCGCATCTACTGGAGTATGCGCCACAGCAGCCGGTAATCTGTCACTGCCTCAGATTCACTCACAAGATTATTGTTCTTTTTGGAGGTTTTTTGGATAATTGAATTAGATAATTATAATAATAATTATAGTAATAAAGCAGAGATGAAAGCACCAGATCTGCCATTAAACTGAAACATGGCTGCATTCCTGCAGACGCTGTAAGTACATGTGCTACATCGAGGAGGAGGACGGCCGGCCGCTGTTTAAAGTGAAGGTGGTGGAGAAGGGACACGATGACCTCATACTGACCGGACCAACACCTAAGGGTAAACCTCACCTTAAAGCATGAATAAATGAATGAATAGTTTTATTTTCATGTCTGATTATTTACATCCCTCATGGAATTATTCAGACACATTAACAACAAACCAAACACTCCAGCATGTTAGCCCCCCATCATCCAACAGCACAATAAATAAATATTATCCAATATAAACATAAATCCCCCACAAATAACGCTACAGGAGATATCCCATAGTAGAAAAACAACAAATACACAAATACAGCTCCCTAAGCACAAGACATAATAGACAGATCCAAACAGACAAAAGCATGAAGTGAAGCAGCAGAGGCTCAGCAGCAGCTCTGTTTGACCATACTGATGAACTCTGTCTGTCTCCAGCTGTGTGGGATCAGATCCTGGAACCAGTGTCCCAGATGAGATCCTCCAGTGGGACTCTGAAACTCTTCCCAGTTTACCTGAAAGGAGAAGATCTGTTTGGTCTGACCACGTCTGCAGTCAGCAGGATAATCGAGTCTGTATGTACAGCTGTCTGTAGTTACCGTTCCGCTCTGTGTCTGTAGCTACCACTCTGCTCTGTGTCTGTAGTTACCTCTCTGCTCTGTGTGTCTGTAGTTACCACTCTGCTCTGTGTGTCTGTAGTTACCACTCTGCTCTGTGTCTGTAGTTACCTCTCTGCTCTGTGTCTGTAGTTACCTCTCTGCTCTGTGTGTCTGTAGTTACCACTCTGCTCTGTGTGTCTGTAGTTACCTCTCTGCTCTGTGTCTGTAGTTACCTCTCTGCTCTGTGTGTCTGTAGTTATCTCTCTGCTCTGTGTCTGTAGTTACCTCTCTGCTCTGTGTGTCTGTAGTTATCTCTCTGCTGTGTGTCTGTAGTTACCACTCTGCTCTGTGTGTCTGTAGTTACCTCTCTGCTCTGTTTGTCTGTAGCTACCTCTCTGCTCTGTGTGTCTGTAGCTACCTCTCTGCTCTGTGTGTCTGTAGTTACCTCTCTGCTCTGTGTCTGTAGTTATCTCTCTGCTCTGTGTGCCTGTAGTTACCTCTCTGGTCTCTGTGTCTGTAGTTACCTCTCTGCTGTGTGTCTGTAGTTACCACTCTGCTCTGTGTGTCTGTAGTTACCTCTCTGCTCTGTGTGTCTGTAGTTACCTCTCTGCTCTGTGTGTCTGTAGTTACCTCTCTGTTCTGTGTGTCTGTAGTTACCTCTCTGTTCTGTATGTCTGTAGTTACCACTCTGGTCTGTGTGTCTGTAGTTACCTCTCTGCTCTCTGTGTGTCTGAGGTTACCACTCTGGTCTGTGTGTCTGTAGTTACCACTCTGTTCTGTGTGTCTGTAGTCACCTCTCTGGTCTGTGTGTCTGTAGTTACCACTCTGCTCTCTGTGTCTGTAGTTACCTCTCTGCTCTCTGTGTCTGTAGTTACCAGGTGTGGAGGCCTGTGAGCGCTACACCTTTCGTTACGGCAGGAATCCTCTCATGGAGTGGCCTCTGGCCTTCAACCCATCTGGGTCGGCCCGATCTGAGCCCAAAGCCTACCAGGCCAAGAGGTACCACAACAGGACTACACCCAACCTCACCAAACTACACCCAATTACACCTAAACTACACTCAAATATACGTAACTACTCCCAGATAGACCTAAATTACACCTGAACTACACCAAACTACAGAACTATTAAAGACCTCACACTTGGTCCATGTGACAAACGCTTTGTTTGAAGCAGACTGACACTGTAGCTCTCTCTCTGTCAGACCGTACCTGTTGACCAGCATCGCTCCCAGGTGTCAGGGGTCGGTGGGCTCCATTGTCGGCCTCGTTCCCGGCGTCATCTCTCTGTCGCCAGGCGAGTCTGTGGCTGGAGCTCATCAAGGCCGCCACTCCAAGTCATCCCAGTACCGACGCATGAAGGCTGAGTGGAAGAGCAACGTCTACCTGGCTCGCTCTCGCATCCAGGTGAGACACCTGAAAACAGGCTGAACACATGACAGCTGACTGAAGCGGGAGGTCACTGACTCTGTGTGTGTGTGTGTGTGTGTGTGTGTGTGTGTGTGTGTGTGTGTGTGTGTGTTCAGGGTCTGGGTCTGTACGCTGCCAGAGACATCGAGAAATGCACCATGGTCATTGAGTACATCGGCACCATCATCAGGAGTGAAGTAGCCAACCGTAAGGAGAGGCTGTACGAGTCACAGGTAACACACTTTGACAAAAGGCTCATCATTATTGGTTTTAAATGATTTTCACTAAAAACCATCAGTGTTTTTCTAGAAGCAGCAGCCGAGTTTCCTGATGTCGATGTATAATGTTGAAATTGTTTTCTTAAGGTGTTGATTCGGCTTTATTGGTGGCTGTATGTTGTGCTGCTGTTGAAGTATTTTCCTTTAAACTGACAGAGGTTTTTATTTATGTGAATGAGTGTAAAAGCACCTCTCAGTATTTAACTGAATGCAAGTCAACAGCAGCACAAACTAAAGCCTCCAATAAAGTTCAGTCAACACCTTTTAGAAAATAATTTCATGAGCCAAATAATGATTGTGACACTGTTTAATGCATACAAGAATAATACTGCTGCATCAAGCAGAGGAATCTCTACACTTTATATTAGAGATAAATGGGAAATAGAAAGCAAAATACAGTTATCCAAAGAGGACTGGTACACTATATGTAACATACAGCAAACAACCACCAGCTCCACGATGTGGACAGAATTCTGTTGGACAAATACAATCAGATTCTTCATTACTCCAAAGACTTAAAGCAAATTTTCATTTACACAACAGACATGCTGGAGACGCTCGTGTTTTCTGAGAATTTATGAAAATGAGAAAATACTGGGATGATGTATGTGGAGAGTTGAAAGTGATATTGGGTTAATTATTACAAAAGACGCATGTGGTGCTATACTTAGACGATATCTGGTTAAAGTTCTGTTGGCTGAGAAGGCAATCAGCAGGAAATCGTCTCTGAGACACCGGCTGAACGATGTCAAGATATTTGATATGGAAAGACTCACATGTTGCAACAGAATTCAACAGTTTATTGACAAAATGGGACAAATGGACTGCTTATAAAACCCATCACAAAGACACCACTGATACCTCAGAATGAAAACTGAGATATCTTGAGTTGTATTGATATGTCATGTCCCTCACTGGCACGACTTGTGCTTGTTCTGTTACTGAATGACAAACAATGTAACTATAAGGAAGGACTCTGTCTGTCTGTCTGTATGTATGTCCTTCATTTATTGCGAAAACCATTCATCCCATCAATGTCACACCTGGCTGGTGTTCTGCTGGGGACCCAAGGAAGTGCAGTGCCGAATTTAGTGCAATTTGGATAAAATTGGTTAAAATTTGATGATTTGAAAATTGCATAGGGCCTAACTGGAAACCGCTAAATGACAGTCGTAATAGTGTGTTCATTAAACCCTCAAGTCCCTGCATGAGTTGTTTTTACCAAAAAATATTTGTTTCTATTTTTTTTTGTACTCCACGTTAATAAAACCATAAGAATGAGCAGAGCTGGTGATCAGAGCTGTTCAGCCAGTCAGAGAAACAGTTTTTTCACATGGTGTGCTCTAAAAAGATAAACGTCGACAGGAAAACGGCTTTAAACCAAGAATGGACAGACTCTTAAGATACTTCCCACAGATAGTTTAACACCAGTTTGTCTTATGTAAGCACAAATCTTTTGAGCACATATACTAGAATAAAAATAAACAATCTGACAGCCCAGTATGATCCATCCACTTTATTTTAGGACGCACATTATTTCAAAAACTCTGTTATGTGTTTTACGTTTAAATGCAGCCCTCATTATACTTGAAATGAGCAAAGATTCACTATCACAGTATTTAACATCTGTGTATAATAGACTTAGTTTCTTTCATGTTGTTGGTGTTGATACTCATTCACACCTCACATCAACTGGATTTATTTTTGTGTGTTGAAGCAGCAATCGGCCCGTTTTAACGGACGCTGCACTAGTTATACTTAACGTTAAAGGTATAATATGTAATTATTCCACATTAAAATGTCTAAAAACAACTAGACCTGTGTTATATATGTTGTTGAGTTGTGTACTTACATTATCCCAAATGTTTCCAACAACGTTCAAACCCAGAGAAATCTGTAATTTAATCAAAGTAACGGACCGTTTCATTTGGTCGCCTGTCGATGGCGTCATACCTCCTCTACCAAAGAGTAAACACGCACCAGATGCATACGGCGGCGCTGTGTTTGTCCGCTACAATGGCGTCTACCAAAGAGTAACTTACACACATACAAGATAATACATCGGCGTTGTGGTTGTTCCACACAAACTGTTATAAATGGACTTTTATTCAGTTTTAAGACACATTTTCATGATAAATTTAGGTGGTTTTTAACTACATCTTTTAGCCGGAAGAAGGATTTTAGTCATTGGACGTCTGGATCTTAAGTTATCAGAGAAATAAACTGGACAAACGTTAGCAGCAGCTCGGCTAACAGCCCCTCCAGGAAGTCCGGTGGTCACCAAACATCGTCAGAGAAATATTGATTTTTTTTTTTTTTTAGGTGAAACAGCTTTATTTAGTTTTTTAACGATTTTAATCTGCGTGTAAGTTTGTTCTGGAGAGGAGGAGACCTCTGCGGGTAAAAACATCCTGAATGATGAACACTGGAGTAATCCTATCCCGGTGAAGCTGGTTTTTTAACGACGAAGACAACAACTCCCATGATCCCTTGCTACTTCACACCATCATCACACTCTCACTGTGTTTTGTTGTTGTATTGATTGAGACCCCTAGCGGCTGAAATTACATATTGTGCGTTTAAAAAAGACAACAACGTGAACTGAGCATGAGAACCTTCAGAAGGGTGAAAGACTCTTTTAGTGCTGATATATGAGAACACATGTTTAGGTTCCTGATAAACTGAGCATAGTGTTGAGTGTCATCTGCGTAGCAGCAGATGCTGTGTTTGCTGCTGATGATGATGATGATGATGATGATGATGATGGCCCAGGACTGAATCTTGGGGAACAGCAATCATTTACAGTTTATGAACACACACACATATTGATCGCTGATAATAATGGTTGTTCTGTTTGTGTGTAGAACCGCGGTGTCTATATGTTCCGCATCGACAACGACTTTGTGATCGACGCCACCATCACTGGAGGACCTGCCAGGTGAGACTGGTTCAGACCGGTTTGTTTTTGTCCGCTGTGATTATTTGTTTATGTGAAATAATCGTCCGCCCGTCTGTGATTGACAGGTACATCAACCACTCGTGTGCTCCCAACTGCATCACCGAGGTGGTTACCGTGGAGAAGGAGAACAAGATCATCATCAGCTCCTGCAGACGCATCCAGAGAGGAGAAGAGGTACCACACTGATCGATCAATCAGCCCGTCAATCAGTTGGTTTGAGTGAGCGCAGTTTCAAAACCAGACATGAACACAGAGACGATCAATCAGTTGATTACACAAGACAACACATCTAATATTGATCTGGGTGCCGGAGCAGTGAAGTTTCTCATCAGAGTCACTGAATACAGAAATATATCGATAATGGTTTATTATAGTGATTATATTGGTTCATTATATTGATATATAACATATCGGTTTATTATATTGGGACATGACACCCTTGCTGTCAGTCTGTCTATATCAGGGGTCTCAAACTCAAATTACCTGGGGCCGCTGGAGGCGGAGTCTGGGTGAGGCTGCATCAGGTATTCCACAAAAAAAGCTTAGCAGGTGCAGGCTAGGATAGCAGGTGCAAAAAAGGCGACTACTACCGGGTTGTTCATTACCCGCCGTGCTTTTGTTGTTGTAAACGTCGTCATAGAAACAAGTGAAACAAATGGCATCATAAAGAAATATCTTTATAATGTTTATTGTGCAAGGCGTTCACTATGGAGTAAAATGTTTTGAGGAATAAATCTCTTTCCGCAAATGATTCAGTACATTCTGTGAATGTCACATCATTGCAGAGCAAACGTGGAGAACATGAAGCCGGGACAGTAGAACACCATTATTCCATGGTTTGCACTGTTATTGATTGGCTTTTATTTTCTATAATAACTCCATGGATGCAGCGGGCGCTGCCAAGCCAGCGGCGTTGTCAAATCAAATATGACGTGTGGCACAGCAGCATCAGCTGTTCTCTGTATTTATGATCTCTGTCGGATAAACATAAGTGTGTTCATGAAAACATATATATTAACTTTTAATTCTCTTCACAACGTGGCATTATGTGACAGAAATATGCACATACATTATTATCTGCCAGACTTATAAAGACGCAGATACACCTGGTTCTGTTGTTTTAATGTCACACACTGTGGAATCACATGCACGAGCCTCATTTGCTGTCACAGTGAGCCAAAAATGGATGTAAAGGTCTTTAAACCTCCGTTTGTACGTCAACAGTTGTGTCCGTTCCGCTCATCAGACCTCAGTGAGAATTACGCACAGGCTCTCCAACAGTTGATCATTACGCACGGCTGCTGTGGATGTTTGAAACGACTGATTCATCACATTTTCCTGCAAACCGTCACCACTGTGACGTGTCATCATCGTTATTAAACATCAGAAGAATGATAAATGATTTATTGATAGAGCTCGTGTTGAAACGGACTTTACAAAGTGCTTCAAAACAAAATGAAGTGATCGTTAACAGAGAGACGATGCTGAAATAAACAGAATGATGCTTTAATAAGGTTTAATAATTCACCTTTGAATTTTACTGAAAGCTGTGTAGCAAAAATAACGACACAATCTAGCGTGAGGTGCGCACATTCTTCCTGTATAGATAGCATAGTAGCATATACTCCTGTGATTGGCAGGTTCATTCAGCTCCAGCTTGTGCAATAACACAGTAAAGTGCCGTTCATATAAAACTTTCATATCAATTGGCCTGCGGGCCGCGAGTTTGAGACCCATGGTCTATATGATTGATTGGTTGATTGACAAACATGAAGCTGTTAATGACCTCTCTCTCTCTCTCTCTCTCTCTCTCTCAGCTGAGTTATGACTATAAGTTCGACCTGGAGGACGATCAACATAAGATCCCGTGTCACTGTGGAGCCGTCAACTGCCGCAAATGGATGAACTGAACACACACACACACACACACACACTGGCAGCTCGCTCGCTCGCTCACTCTCTGTCTCTCTCTCTCTCTCTCTCTCTCTCTCTCTCTCTCTTTCTCTCTCTCTCTCTCTCTCTCTGTCTTGGTGCTGAAGCTGGATGTCGATCGCCCAACACTCTGTGGGCGTAGTTTGACAGTTGAGTTTCATATCAGAAGTATAATAATAATAATAAATCTGATCAATCAGCTTTGATCAGAGAGGTAATAATCATGGGGGGAGGGGTCAGTTAACCTGAGGGGGGGTTTATAAAGAGGCTGGTCCTCTGTGTATATTGGGTGTAAAAATGACCACAGATGTAAATGTGAGTGTAAACGCCACTGAAATGTCAGAACGTCGTCGTCCTCAAAGGGAGGTTTATTAACTTGCACTAAAACAAACAAGACTCAAACAAAAACAGAGAAATTCCTCGAGAAACATACTTGATTCTGTGAGTCAGCGTGTTGCTTTCTTCCTCCTCCTCTTCCTCGCTTTTTGTTAATTTCCCTGTAAGATAAGAGATTTTTTTTTTTTGTTTTGTTTTGTATTTATTACTGAATGAAGCTATTTTCTAAATCGACGGTGAGTTCGGGGTCCGGAGTCGCAGCATGTAAATATTTGTACCATAAATTTAAAAAAAAACAAAGTTTAGAAATCACTCCACCGAGAGCTACCTTAACATCCTCATCCTCACCTTCATCACCTGCCCATCGGAGAGTTTTACATTGATAATAAAGTTTCCTGTCCCGGCGGTGGAGGCGGTGCGTTCTGATTGGACGAAGACTGTGAACAGACTAAATGCTTCCTGAGTGTCGGGCAGGTTTCACTGCGGCCTTCTTTTGAGTTTTGTGTCTTTGTGTTTTTTTCACCCAGCGTTTTGGCTGCAGGCGTCTGTGTGTTTTTACTTTTTGTCACTTTGTGCTCAGAGTCCTGCTGCCGTGTACATACGAGGTTTTATCAGGACTCTGCTGATGTGTACAGTCAGTCGACATGAAGCCTTTTTTTTTGTTTTTTATTATTGGACGTAAACAGTGTGATGATGATGATGAAGATGTTTGGTTTTTGTTTTGTTTTTTGGGGGGAAAATGTTGAATCTGATTTAGAATCATTTACAGAAAATAAAATATTTTACATCTTGAAGAAGCGACACATCTCGTTATTTCTGATTACATATCCAGAATGTGATTTCTAATAGCTGCACCAATCAATACTGTCACATTACCAATACATCACATGACTGTAAATGTTAAAGTTCGTCAGGACGACGCTAACAGGATGTTCTGTTTTATTTCTCTGCTGCAGAAAAGTGATTTTATAAAGTAATTTTATCTCCATTTCAGCCTTAAATCATCAGTAACATCCTGTAATGAAATTCTTCTGGAATCTATTCATAAATATGCTTCTGCGAGCAGGTTGTTGTCCAGACTTTCTTTATTCTTTCGTTGTATTTACACCAAAATATTCTGGAAGGACGTCAGACAGTTTATCAAGAGACAAAGCAAAGACCAGGATTGTTTTCTCATATTGTCACTTGGTGGCGCTGTTTCCTTGTTTTTATATTTCACTTGATTTCAGCAATAAAGTGAAGGAATAAAGAAAACACAGATAATCTAAAGTGAGTAAATTTCCTGTAAAGAACCAAGTACTTTATCACTAAAGACACTTCAATGATAAATTCTTTCACAATTTAACTGAATGAAATTTGTGGACATCCAATCTGTCACATCTGGGCCCGTATTTATCAAGCGTCTCAGAGCAGGAAATCACTCCTAACTGGCCAAAAATGATCAGAGTGACGCATCTCTGCTTCTACTTTTAGGAGAAAAAGCCTTTTATCAACTTTCCAAACTTGGTAAATGATTCCTATCTTTGCCAATATTTCGGAGCTGCAGGAGATGGAGTTCAGGCAGAGATATTCCCTGAGAGGAGAGATGTTTTGGGAACGCTTGATGACACTGAGCTTATTAAAAGATTGTTTGGACTAAAACAGAATCATTAGTGAGACTGACTTTGTGTGTGATGCAGAGGAGAACACATGATGTTTCTACAGAACATCATTTAAATAAATACAGAACGTCCTCACAATGTTACACTTTATGGTAACGGGGAAAATGCAGCTGTGCAACAGTGACGATTCTGTCAGAAGCAACAATGATGGAAGTCATGAATCAAACTTTGATCTGGCTTAATGCACGTCGTAAAGATAATGAGCATGACGAGGGTCCTCAGTTACAGCCCACTAAAACTTTGATTTACACACAATCATGTCAGCTGCATAATGAAGGATATCTCAACTTCATTACAACAGCTCAAATATTTTATAGGCTTATTTTTTATTGAGGCTCCTTAAAATAACAGCAGAGCTACAGCCTGATATTTGAGAGAGGAGGATGCACCTGAACAATATATGTTTCTATTGTTACACTGTATTTACCTTCATGTAGAGAACACAAGTTAACGTGGGGTGTAGTTGAAATAGGAATTGGACAGTGGAAGAGAAGATGTTCTTCATGGAGAGGGTTTGCAACATGTGTCTGTGCAATATGTGCAAGATGCAGCAGTATTACAGGCTGTGACACCATATGGCTGAACCAACATCATTTCACACAGCTGAGTCTAATTACCTGTTATCTTCATTAACATATAGGCTACATTTATTTCTCAGGCTTTCTTTACACTTTGTAAATATCATCTTATAATGAATTTTGGCATCATAGTTTTGTTCCATAACCTTGGTAAGTTACCTGACTGGTTACCTGCTTATACACATAATATACCAAATTACCACTGTTTCATATTTCCAGCTGAGACTGTGAGAGAACTACAACACGTCATCATTATTTCTACTTTGCTGCTCCGACTGTGGTAAAACAGCAACGTCTCACTCTCTCCCAGGAGTAATCAGTCTCCTGCTGACAGTCAGAGAAAATTATCCTCTGCCTCATGAATAAGTTTTAGTCATCGTTAATTCTCCATGTGATTCTGAGATGCTTGATAAATATGGACCCAGGGTCAGAGTCTGACCAATAACACCTGTTTTTAATCTTATAGGAGATAACTGTTAAGTTTGTAGTCACTTAAGATCCAGATCCAGATGGATCATCAGTATACAGCTGATCCTCTCTCAACACACACTCCTGGATGTTCATTCACACTCTTAATGAGATCACAGCTTCCATCTGATGAGAGAAGAAGAAACAACAGAGGTCATAAATCAGTGTTTAATGAGACTCACTTCATCAGCTGTCAGTCAGTGATGCAGCACATCCAGTATAAAGAGCAGCAGGGACTGAGCTCCAAGCTCACACACCTGCACAGACGTTTGCTATCAAGTCTGTTTACTCTGCAGATTTCACTGAAGTACACAGAGGAAATAAAGTGCTGAGAATCATGAACACATCATTACTGCAGAAAAAGAGACATTCACTCATCAGTTTACTGATGGATTTACTGTTGATATTTGTGAACTATTAGAAAAGTTTAAAAGCTTCAGAGTTTCTGTGGGATTTGAAGATCTTTCCTGCTGTCAAATCATCACATGACAATCATTCAGAACAGAGCTGTCAGCCAAACACCTGCTGTGATTCCTGGACTTCAGCAGAGGTTCTGGTCTGTATAAAGACCACATGGTTACTAAACGTAATGATGCTTGTGTAAAATCAGAGCCAGTGATCAGTCGTCTTCACTTCAACTCAAACACATGATCACAACAAGCTTCTGGCCCATCTGATCAGCTCAACTGACTGTTCTCTCTCTCTCTGTCTTTCTGTCCACTCCTGAAGCCTGTTACCATTCTCCTCTCACAGCTTCACTGAGGAAAGCAGTCACTGAGAAGGTTGGAGGTTCATCAGGAAATATTGAATCTTTGATCATGTTTAATACAATACTGCTGAAACAGCATGGATTGACTCCAACTCTCTACTAACCTTAGAGTCTCCAGTCTACAGTGTGGACTCTCCTGTAGATCACACAGCAGCTTCACCCCTGAATGCTGCAGGTTCTTCAAATTCAGTGGAAAAGACCAGCTGATCTGTGACAACCTGTAGTACTTCGATCTGAATAAAGAATAAATTAAGCCACTTTAGAGCAGGGATTAAAGCAAGAAAAGATTTGTGAGCCTGAAAAGTTGTCCAGGAGGAAATTTGTACAATATATTGAATTAAGTCTTAAGGCCTGTGCACATACACAGTGATACGAATAAATGGCATGAAATTTTGAAATAATCGCCTGCAAATAGTTTGCATCAAAATTATTCACACTGGCAGCGATACAGATTTGTTACAGAAACACAGAAACGTACATTTTTGAATAATTTGTGACAGCTCATTCTGCTGTCTGTCAGCCTGGTGAAGGCAGTCAGATGGCTGCTTCTGTGGACAGAGAAGCTGAACGCAGGTCGGAGTGGATTGAATGGATATAAAGCTCTCCTTTTCTTTTGTCGAGTGAAGAGAAGAAGGACAAGATCATCATCACAGGATGATGTAGACATAATCCTCCAGTGATGATGACGGTCTCTGACCTGAGTTTAGTGTCTTTTTCAGAGTAAGGGTCTCTGGCACAACTTCACCTACTTCCAAGATGCACGGAGAAGGGAAAGAGGTCAGCACAAACCGAAACGCGTCCGTCAACCAATGAAGTTGTTCTTCACACTACAAGTGTTGCTGGACTTCTCATCTCTCTAGTGTCTTTTTCCACATAAGCAGCCATCTGACAGCGGCCAGACCAACTGCCTTCACAAGGCTGACTGACAGCAGACATTTACTGAACCAAAACAGTTTGCATGTCGGCTCCACGGGAAGAAATCCACAGTGTTTGTATTTATAAATACATGATGATGACGCATATGATGATACATGATACAGCAGTGTATTGATTCATTGGCTTTATTTCTCTGCCCTCTGTAGCAAGTGAGCCTACCTGTCTACCTGCAGTGAAACAGACAAGCTCACAGACAGACTGGGAGCTGATCAATCGATGTAGATATGGTAAATAAGTTCAAAACACATATGTGGGCCTTTGCAATAAACAGCTGTCTGTGCAGATTACGCTTTGTGATTGGCTGATGCTTTTATTCGCTGTGTGAAAAGTCAGAAAAATTGACCTCATTCCGAAAAAAATCATGTTGCGTTTTCAGCTTATAATATTCACATTCTGTGTGAAAGACAAAAACAGTTCAAAAAAACATATTGATGTGCAAATTAATCGCACAAGAAAAAATGCCACCAGTGTGTAAAGGCCTTTATATGAATTTAAAACTGCTCTATGGCTGAAATGAGGCATGTTGCCTGAGAACTTTAACCCCTGTTAGAAAACAAAGTTCCTGCTTAAATCATTCAATGTTTCATAATCTGTTCAGAGCTGAAGAAGGTTTGAATGTAGAAATTTAGAAAATGGAAACTAAACACCTGAACCTATCAGGATGCAGGTTAAAAATGTCAAATACAAACAGTGAAAAAGAACTCATAATAATTAATATTAATGACGACATGCTACTACTTCAATAATGACATAGTGACTTCACCTCTTAAACTCTGCAGCTCCACCAGTACCTCCATCTATACAAACTCATGTTGTGCAGTACAAACACAACTAAAAAACCAACAGAATTATTCCAGATTCTACTCAAGATCCCAATGTTTACAAAAATACCAAATATATCAGGAAGGATTTTAATAGGAGGAAAGGGATGTTCAATATATCTCCAATATTTACATTTAATGGAATGGTGTTGCCATAAAAAAATCACGGCATCATGTGTTTAAATATTTCAGTCAGTGTAAACACTGTACAGCTTCATAAAAGTGTTGGAACAAGTAAATATTTTCTATATTATATTTGTTGCTGTCTGACTGAGTTTTTTGGTTTACATTTGAAGAACAAAATTTTAAGTGAAAGTGAAATTTCACGTAAAAATCAAAGAGTTTCAGAGGTTCAGAGTGAATTATCCAGCGAAGGTTTTAAATGTGCAACTCAACATTGCTCTGACACAGTCAATGGACTAAACCACTGAAGAAGAAATAGACTTTCCCATTAAGATACTCAATGTGGATCAGCATAATATCAGCTTTATTTCTGCAGTTTAGTGTCACCACAACTGTCACATTATATAAATCTCAGCACAGAAGGAAAAAATGGTGTCTGACCTCAGAGTCTCCAGTCTACAGCATGGACTTAGCTGAACAACACCCCACATCTTCAATCTTGAAACCTGCAGCATTTTGTGACTCAGCCCAGCTCTCTCAGATGGGAGGGGTTGGACTTCAGGGCTGAGGCCAGAGAAGTACAGCTGATCCCTGACAAACTGCACTCTATCAATCTATATAAAGAATAAATGTCACTTTAGAACAGGGATTAAAGCAAGATAAGAATTGTGAGTCTGAAAAGTTGTCCAGGAAGAAATGTGTACAATATATTGAATTCAGTATTATATGAATTGAGAGCTGCCCTATGGTTGAAATCAGGCATAGTGCCTGAGAACTTTAACCCCTGTTGGAAGACAAAGTTCCTGCTTGAAATCATTCACTGTTTCATAATCTGTTCAGAGCTGAAGAAGGTTTAGAATGTAGAAGTTTAAAAAATGGAAACTCCAAACAGGATGCAGGTTAAAAACTGTCAAATACAAACAGTGAAAAAGGGTTCTCATTAACATTAATGACAACATGCTGCTACTTAAATAATGACATAGTGACTTCACCTCTTAAACTCTGCAGCTCCACCAATGACTCCATCTATTCAAACTCATGTTGTGCAGCCAAATACAAGTGCAAAACAGTTTAGCAAGAATAATAAAAGAATAATAAAAGACCTGCGTCACTTGCAAGGGCTTAATCATTATGCACATTTAAAAAAAACGTAACTGCTATCCCATAATGCAACACATGGACTGTCAGTACCTGCTGTTTCAACTTTATCACTTTGTGCACAGACAGCAGAAATTGAAAATCTGCTTGTAAGTTAATCTGCACTGTTTGTATTTGTGTTGACGAGACATCAGTCTGATACATGCAGACAGCTGCTGGCTGGCCTTAGCTCCCCGGCAGGTAGAGACAGACTGAATACAATAAAATCTGCGCACTGTTCAGTCCACTTCCATGGTTTCACATATCATAGTCAGAGATAATATCTTGTCAAGAAACACAAACTAAGAGCTCAGATCAGTGTGTGGAGTCTTTTTTCAGTCTGTTCCTCTTGTAGATGTGATCTCTAGATCCCTTACTAGACAGCCAGAGTCAGCTGATCATCCTGAGTCATGACAGTCCCGTAAACTGCAGCAGGTCCACGGACTGAAACTATTCATGTCACAGTTTATGGGACTGTTGTGACTCAAGGCAGCTAATATAGCAGCTAGCATTTGTGTTACTTTCATAATTAAAATGAGATTTTTGTGCATGCTGTAAAAACTCAATTTAAACAAAGTAGGCATTTTACAAATCATGCTGTTCTAAGTGAATAATTTACAATGAGTAACCTCTGCATATACACAACACAGTGCACATGTACACCTTTACTGAGTAAGGTACAAATGCAAAGATCCATCTCTGGATTTCAAAATCAATTATTGATCATTCAAATACAAATGGTGATTAATCAGAAAATCTATCCTTTTTTTCAACCCTAATTTTTAGAAGACGGAAACTCCAAACACCTGAACCCAACAGGATGCAGATTAAAAACTTTCAAATATAAAAGACAAAAAACACAGTTTCAGAGGTTCAGAGTGAATTATCCAGTGTAGATTTTTCTTGTTATATGAAGGTTTTAAGTATGCAGCTCGACATTGCTCTGACACAGTCAATGGACTAAACCACTGAAGAAGAAATAGACTTCCCATTAGACTTCCCATTAAGATACTCGGTGTGGATCAGCATAATATCAGCTTTATGTCTTCAGTGTAGTGCCATCACAACTGTCACATTATATTAATCTCAGCACAGAGGTAAAAAAATGGTGTCTGACCTCAGCGTCTCCAGTCTACAGTGTGGACTCTTCAGAAAATCACACAGCAGCTTCACTCCTGAATCAGCCCAGCTCTCTCAGATGGGAGGGGCTGGACTTCAGAGCTGAGGCCAGAGAAGCACAGCTGATCTCTGCAAACCTGCAGCCCCACAATCTGAATAAAGAATAAATAGTGTCACTTTATAATAGTGATTAAAGCAAGAAAATATTTGTGAACCTGAAAAGTTGTCCAGGAGGAAATGTGTGCAATATATTGAATTAAGTATTATATGAATTTAAAACTGCTCTATGGCTGAAATCAGGTATAGTGCCTGGGAACGTTAACTCATCTTAGAGTGCAAAGTTCCTGCTTGAAATCATTCAGTGTTTCATAATCTGTTCAGAGCTGAAGATGTAGAAGTTTAGAAAATGGAAACTCAAAACACCTGAATCCAACAGGATGCAGGTTAAAAACTGTCAAATCTGGACTAAAGCAAACACAGCCCAGAAACAGTCATATTTATATTCAGTTAAACTTATGATTAAGACATGCAAATGTTCCTGCTCACATTAACGTAAATTACTGAACTGCATTTCTGCTTTCAGTAGAAACAGTCTCTTATTTTAAGTCTGAGGGTCCAGCTTCATCACTGAAGTCTGGAGGATGATGTTTGGACACACAGGTGGATACTGGAGACTCTGATTTGTTCTCCTCCACACAACCGCTCATCTTCTGGTTTCCAGTCAATGTGACATGTGACCCATCAGAATCAAAGAGCCTGGACACATTCACTCACCGGCCTACAACCTACCAACTTAGTAGCTTCTTATTAGTTTACATGACTTTAACTACAACCATCACAAAGATAAACTTTGACTCTGGTTTAAATCCAACAAACAGACTTCAGATAAACATCTGTGTGGTTCTTAACTGTGACTTCTCTCTATTTTAACTGCAGCAGTGAGTCATGTTACATCACTGTGAGGACGCAGAAACCAGAAGAACAAAGAAGAAAACGTTTGAAGACGTCAACACTGTGATTTCATATTATTCTGACACACTTTAATCAACTAAATAATTACAGTTTTTCTCGATGGTTTACACACTATAACTGGACCCATTAACTAAACATCCCAAACCATGACGCCATCTACCAAAAGACAGACTCATCTACTATAAACTATAAACACTATTCTCTTGTTTTCACTCATGTGCTCATAAAGGAAGCGCTGGCGTTCAATATCATTAACTCAAGTCATCACAGCTGGAACACAATTAACACGCAATCCTCCAGGTGGAAACACTGAGAGTCAGAACTGTTCACAAACCAATCAGAAGCTCAGGATAGAGAGATACCAGGGGTCAGAGGTCAGTTCACTTGTTTTGGAACAACGGATCCACAAAGACCTGAGGCTGAATAAATGTGATTCCTTTCCTTCTATAAAATGTTTCTGTGTGTTGTGTCTTTACATTGTGTTCATCATGTAAAGAGGTTGTTCTGGGGGAAAACCATAAGCACCATAATTCATTGCAGTAACAGGTTTTTACAGTAGTGTTGAATTGAATTGATCTCACTAGTGTGTAATGGCTGTTTTCTAGTGTGTTTGTGTATTTGATGGCTTTTCTGTGACGTCTGAAGGCAAAGTTTGGTTTAGATGTAAGATTACATGGTTTTGAGTGGAGAGTTTGAACAGTGTACAGCAGTGAGAACAAGAAGTTAACTTTGGCTTTAAACATCTTTTAAACTCTGACACCTTTGACACAGATCTGCTTCTTCACTTCTTCACAAAATGTACGTTCTCTCCATAGTGTGGAGACCTTGAACATAAATAATACTATGGTATTAACACTCACCCTGCCTTCTACATCCTGCTCTCCTCCTTTTTCTCTGTGGAATGTAAAATGGAGTCTGTCTCCTCTCCTCTACATTAAACACATGTGTACTGCAGTTCTATGGAAGATTTAAAATGCCTAAATAAAAGAAATCAAACAAAGAAATCAAGTAAAATACAATAAACTTTATATAATTTATATTTCCTTTTTAGGCAGGTATTTAGTGTTAAGAATTGTCTGTAACAACTGTCATAATTGAATAAAACATATTAAAAGGACAATTATTGAGCCTTTTGAGTTTAATTAAACTGAAAGAACTATTTTTCACTGGGACATGAGTTTCCATAGTCCTACATTCAAATGCACATTTTCACTATTCCATCATTAGATTTCTGGGTTTTCCTATGTTGCGCTTCTAAAACTCAGGTGACCTACGCTCAACACTGTACCTGAACGCCTCCTGTGTAGACACAGGGAGTCTCTACTGCGGTTTGCTGTCATTTATGGTCACACTAGCTTCTGTCCTCTGCTCTGCTCTATATGTCGTGTTTGTGTTTCGCCTAGTTTGTATTCTAGCGTGTGTTAATAACTTTGCTTCTGGCTGAAACACCTTCTCTCAACCAGCAGCAGAGGGAGGAGGAGGAGGACAGGATGAAGATACTAACTGATGTCTGAGTTCTTCATTCTTTCTAAACTTCACTCAGTAATTTAATGTCAGGAATATTATTTATTTTACTGACATTTTTATTCCTTTCAATTGAGATATTATTGGATTTATATGGTGACTTTTCTGATGGAAACAATATTTTATCATATTTAAAATATAAATCTATTCTAATCCTGTACTGAATTTATTATTTTTAAAATAATAATTCAAAGCAGCCCAACTCTTTAGTAATGAAAAAGAATTGATAAATTGATTGTTAAGTGATTGATAAATACTCTTATTTGTTTCTTCTGGTGTTTCGTTCAATGAGGTCAACAGAGCAACATAACTCATCACTATGACAACCATCTCTACTGTTATCAGATCATTTTAACACCTGCAGACACAAACATGGTGAAAACTGTTGTTCAGGGGCGTTGCTGGGCCTATTTTAGGGGGCTTTTACCTTCCTCTCTCCACGGGGGAGGGAAGGAGCTGCTTATGAAGCAGGAACGACTGTAAAGTTTATACTTGTGATCTTATATGAAATCATCTCAAAATCCCTGAGTGTCAGTCAGACTTTCTACTGTTAAACCAAGTGGGACCAGTTTCCTGGAAACAACCTCGTCCTGGTCCAAACTAGGTTTTCTCTGTCCGCTAAACTGACTCTGGAGAGTCTTCAGTAAACATTCATTGCAGTCCAGAACTAGTCTGGAGGATAAAAACAAACACTGACTTTAATCATGAATGGAGTGTTAAGGAGGCATGTTCTCACTCTACAATAAATGAATGTTCTCACAGAAGTTCAGGAATATTTAAATCATACACTTACTGCTGCAGGACGGTGATCAGCTTATTCATCTGTCTGAGACTGAGCTGGAAACTTTCACCAGAATCTGCTCCTGGGATTTTTAGCATGTGTGTGTTTGTGTGTTCACATACAGAAGAATATTGTATGTTGTGAAACAAAGACGCCTTCTCTAAACCTCATTAATGCTCCATGCAAGTGTCGTAGATACAGTCTGACCTTAAAATGCTGTTTTCACAGATAAAACTGGATCAACCCTTCAGCTGCAAGTTTCTTCCAGTTACTGTTCATGTTTGAAAGCTTCAGGTCCACATGTGGGACAAAATATTGTTTAGAGTGAGTGCAAACACAGCTGAGTGCAAAACGTTAGAAATAAAACTATGCAGGCACTTCAACAAGTGGTCAGACGTGTCATCCAATCAGAGAGCAGAGCAGGATTCAACAGATAATCACTGTAACGTTATGATGTAACGACCAAGAACGATGCTCCTGTTCCTCAAAGCACAATATCATGTTAACACTATAAAGACAGTCACACTCTCCTCTAACCACTCAGACGTATTAAAACAGGCAACGTTAAGACTAAATGCTGAAAACATTCTGTATGTTATGAGGAATTGTTCCACATGATCTGATGAATATGTAAGATAATCAACATTTTATGAATAATCTGCAGTTCTGTGTTTAAAATCAAATTTTGTATATGGCAAGAGATCCCATGAATATAGTGATACATCTCCAGAAAGTTTGATTGTTTTAAAGTCACAGAAAAAACAACCTGATTGTGACTCAGAAGCACGTGTGGAGTAAATTCTGCCGGCTCCACCAATCCAGAGCTCTGCTCTTTGACAATGACCTGCTCACCTTTTATGCAGCTTTTCATAGGAGTTGGTGGAGCCCAAAGAGCTGAAAGGAGAGTGAATATTGAACTTATATTCATCTGATGGACACAAACTCTGCTCCAGTGGGATGATCATGTTGATGTGGAGTTTAAAAGCTGCATTAAAATGTCTTAAGTTTCTACATAAATGCTGATACTGACAGGTCTATGATGAGCCTTTATCAGCTAATAGCATCAGACATGTCACAGCTAAAGCATGTGTGGGTTTGGACTGCTCCAATGTGCTTGAAACAAATTTAAATGATTGACAAACATATAATAATCATTTCATCTCAGCAGAAAACATGAATTCATTGGATTTCTTTAAACTAACAAACTGCCAAAGTTTGACTGGATTTGTGTTTTCCAAATGATGATGAATTTAAGAAAACACTGAAAAACCTTTGGAGTGAATCAGCTGGGCTGAGGAACACTTTGTCTTTATGGGAGTTTTTGATTTATTTGTTAATTCTAATTATATTTTCTTTAAAGATCCTGTATGTTTTACTGTTTCACTGTAATATAAATAATAAATGATTTTAACAGCTGTTTTTAATGTTCTCATATAAAGTCCAGAGATGTTAAACAGAAGGTAAAACTGAGGGAATCAGGAATGGTGGGATTTTAAAACCATCAATCCCCCAAATTCCTCCAGTTTAAACTCGACACTTTTTACACAGGTTGTTGAGAAAGATGACGAGTCTGTAGGTGGAAACAGGTTGATTTTGGGAATGTGTGTCAAACTTTCCACCACTGACCAGAAGACTAATATTATTTTCCAACTCAGTCTTAAAATGAAACTGTTGGAAGGAGACTTGTAGGTTTTCTGCTCAGCAGCTGGATGCTGTTGGTGGTTTTGTTATGAGGAGAGCTGTTAATAATGTACATGGAGCAAGAGGAAGAACATTTATTCCTTCAGTTGTTCTCAGTATCGATGGTTTCTTTATATCTTGAGATCTTTTGATACTGACTGGATTCAAACCTGCACTGATTGCAATCAAAAGTTCTCATCATCACGTGAAAATAAGAAACAGCCACAGTGGCGATGATTTGGGACATAAATGTGATTTATTAACCCTTAAAGTTCGAACGTTACACATATTCATTAATCTCACAGCTGCATGTTCCAGTATTTAATGAGTCAAACAGGATACGTCTTCAACTTATATGATTCATTTACAGAAAAGAGCACAGAGTCGACTTCTAAATGAAACCTTTTGTTAAAACATTATGAAAACACAGACTTTAGTTGTTCATACTATTATTTATTAGCCTGAACTCTGCTGCAGCACAGTGTTGTGAGTTTTAAGATTCTTACAAAATGTTTAACAATAGAGAAACACCTGAGAACTGAAGATGTTGGTGGGAGACTTTCTGCTACTGTAAGTTCAGCTCTTTTGAAAGAAATGGATCCACCTCACAGAGAGCAGCGATCAGAGCTGACCTGGCTTCTGTTCCTTTTCTTCGCACCATATCGATCACCAGTCGTGCTTTCTCTGCTCTGTTCAATGTTCCGGCAAACTCCATTTCACCATCATTTATGACCTCACGCTCCAGGAGTTTATCCAGCAGCTTGTGTAGATTAGCTTCAGACACTCTGGCAATAAACTGTGTCCGAACAGACATTAGCTTTGTTTCTGTGGGGTCAACACTAGGACAGTGCCACACTAGCACTAAGAGGAGTATTAACCCTAACATACATGTCTTTGATAGTAGGAGGTTCAGGAGTCTATCCCGCAGCTGGAGTGGAACAGGAACTCTTTCCAACACTGAAAAATGAAAAAGTACCTGTGTTCAATAACCAGCTGTCATTTCAAACAGAGAGCTCATAGACAAGAACAGGACCAAAATAAAATACTGCACCCACAGAGCAGCAGCAGGAGCTCTGATCATTACTGATTTAGAGCTGAAACTAATGATTATTTTCATTAATGATTATTTTTTCAAAAAACCCATCCCAGTCTAAGGTGACGTCTTTAATATTCAGTTTACAGTTAGTTTACATTAGAGAAGCAGCAACTAGGTAATTTTGGGTTTTTTTGAAAAATGTCTTAATTACTTGTGATTAATTTTCTGTCCATTAACTCGTTCATTAACTGACTGGTGGTTTCAGCTCAACGTTGTTATATGATGTTTAAACTTGTGTGTTGGGTGTAAAAAACATTAATTGGCATGAAGCCCCTGTCACTGACAACTTAATGTTTTATTCAATGAGTTTTTATAAATCTGCTTTTTTTCAGATTTTTCTCCCTGATGCTGCAGCTTTTGTTCATCAGTGATGTTCTGTCTCCATCTAGTGGCTGAAACAAAGAACAACACTCTGACCTGCTGACAGTCTGTCCTTTGTTTTTAATCCTGTTGCACATTGTTTTATTTTTGTTTTCTCCTCTCCTCATCTATCAGAGCACATCATCTTCTGTCTGTATAAGTTCAGAATAAATTCATGTAAATGTGTCTCAGATGTTGAGAGCAGCTCTCAGCTCTGAAGAACATCAGCAGTCTGTATGTTACTTTGTGATTTAGTCACATAAAGTTCTCTGACCTCAGGAAGAAAAGTCAAAATGTTTTTATTCATGTTAGCAGCTTTATGGGTGTCAGTCTGTCTGTCCAGACTGAAATATCAACAACTATTAGATGGATTGTTTTATCACCACCATCAGCTTTGTGGTTCAGACTGGGGCCGAGCAATATGCTACAAAAATATTTTTTGAAGCTTAGGGACAATTCACAATTTTAACCTATTTTTTTTTAATGTTTTAACCCATACTTCCTGTGTCACTAAGTCACTTCAATCTGCTCCAAAAGCTGCTTCAGTAAAGTTTGGATTTTCAATAAAGCTGCAACATGCAAACTCAGTGGGACTCACAAATGACCTGCAATTTAGGGAGCAAATATTATTGGTGAAATGTGACTTTGCTGCCATGAAACTGTAACACAGGTCTCAGTAATGTCCATCATTAAATCTAAAATCATGAAACATATCAAGTCCTCCGTCCGACAGATCTGCTGTCTGCATGCAGACAGGCGGAAACATGTCAAACTAATATGATGTGATTTCTCTGACTGATGTGATGTCATGTTTGTCTCTTCCTGTGACTGACCTTCTGCTCCTGAGCCGATGTTTGACAACTTCCTCACCAGATCATTCCTGCTGATCTTTTTTAAAACACTCTTCATCACCTTCACAGCCGTAGCAAATTCATATTTCTGCACCATCAGATCCACAGTTTCCTGTCTGTCTGCCTTCGACAGCTTGTTCACTTTGATGGGTTCAGTGTTGTCCACCTTTTCATCCTTCAGGTACGACTTGAAGCTCTTGAATTCATCATCTACCAAATCATCCAGAGTGTTGATGAGGTCAGTCTTTGTCATCTTGGTTCTCTGGTAAAATCAGAGAACATTGAAGGACAGTTATACAACAGTTATGTTTCTGTCTGTTGGTGTTTCTACTTGATCTGACTGATTGGACAAAAGGCCCAGTTTGGCCGCAGTCGTTAAAGGGTCAGAGAAACTCAAGAGGATCTTCAGTAAAAACGTCTCATCACAAATCTACTCAGTAGCTGTTCTGGAGCTTTCTATCGTGTCATACAGTCTTCTTCTGCAGATGGAGTTTGCACAGTTGTCATGGAAATGTAGATGTTCAGATATTTTACAGGTTTATAAATTAATAAAATAATCTCCATGACAGGTTAGTTAGTCTTCTGCTTTAGCCCCTCACCTGTTTGTTGTAGTTCAGTGAACTCTGGCGACTGAGAACGCCTGAAAACGAGGGATTTCTCTTCAAAATTTAAACAACTTTTAAATAAAAAGGAAGACATCTTATAAGTGTACCAGTAAGCAAAACAGTTCCCCAATAAAGAGTAAGTGAAACACGATGACTATCCTCCTGTAATATCAACCTTTTTCATCCTGTTTCATCCTTCCTGTCTGTCTCTAGTTATGATAAATCACGTCCTAGTCCTGACTAATGATGCTGATTTATGGTACCAGAGAAGATCAATAAACTCAGCAGGTTCAGTCTGTGATTTTGATAATTCTATGACGAGTTTTGAAGACTCAAAACCTTTCGGAGCATTTTGTGTTCTGCAAGAAGAAACACAGTTCAGGTGTTTGTCAGAACTGGGCCTTTAGTTTCTAACAATGCATCAGAACAATGAAAAAAATCTGTAAGTGACATAAAACAGAAATAGTTAAGTACAGAACAAGTATCTCTGTTATAGGCAAGAACAATATTAAATGTTCTTCCACTGCTGCCACACCTTCACACCATCTATCAGGGTACACAGTCTGACTGGTCTGATGGGAAAAGACAGTCAGTTCAGATGATGTCATGTTACTCTTCAGGATCTGCTCACTCTGTATGTATAGGCTGTAATGTTTTTATGAAAACAACAAATTTTTGGTCTAATAAAAACAACAACAAAGATTTGAAGCCTGCAGAAATGTAACCTGATTAATTCTGAAATATTCACATGTGAGTTTTGACTCGGTGCTCCTCTACAAGACTGCTGATGATGCTGAACCTGCCTTCAGGCCTTCATCGTTTCAGGTGATATCATACTGTTGTGCTGCATATTCACAAACACATTTACTAAATAGTCAAATAACCATGAACCTACATACACACTATGAACATGGAGCCAACATTCCGTCCACCAATCAGGATTTATCAATATTTGTATCAACTTCTGGTGACTATTGTGGGATTGGTTCTGTCAATCAAATCTGATCAATAACCAACACAGTCCTGGTTATCTGAGTGTTAAACTCTCAAGATGTTTGTTTGTTTTTTAACTTTGATTGTTGCTGATTGAATCATAAATATTTAATGTTTTCAAGGAAACAGTCTTAAACAGTCTTTTAATCAGCGCTGGAGGAAGTATTCAGTGTAAAAATACTCCATTACAAGTAAAAGTCCTTCATTTAAAATCTTACTTAAGTACAGAAGTTTTATCAGCAAAATGCACTTAAACTATCAAAAGTAAAGCTACTCATTATGTCAATTATATCCTTATATATTATAACTATTATTTTTATGGCTGATGCATTAACGTGTAGCTGGTCATATATGGAGATCATTTTGGACCACTGACTACTGTTTTCATCAATATAAATGCATCACATTTTTAAAGCTGGAATGCAGGACTTTTGTCTCCCCCCTCTGGCAGTGAGAGTAAAGGGGGTTCTCGGCTGTGATTGGCTGATACAGACATGCAGCAGCTCTCATGTGCATCCTGAATGACAGGCGCACAGAGAGGGCCGGTAAAAACGGATACTTTTTGATGGTCCACCAGCCCAAAAATGTATTGTTGGATGGCCCACTGGGATTTGTCCCAGTTTGCCCGATGGCCAGTACATACTAGCCGTCACCTACTGTTGCAGCTGTAAAATGGAGGATAAATTGTTTTGAGCATCACACAACCCCTGTGAAATGACTTGTTTCACTGTTAGAAATTGATCCATTTGGTCTGATAACATTTGGAAAGTCTAGAAGAGCCGCACGATTAACGGCCAAACGACCAGCACAGGAAAGTCACCCCGACATGACATTTAAAAACCTTATATTTATAGATTTATCTGGTGGTGATGCGCTTAATCAGCATTGTGTGAATTCGTTTGGCAAGGACTTGCATGTAACAGACTTTCATTTATATGTGAAAGTTCCGCCCTGCAGGTTTAATAAGTGATCACATGATCTGAAGGTAAAATCTGCAAACTAACTAGTTACTGCAGCTGTCAGATATATATTTAGTGCAGTAAAAAGTACATTATTTGCCTAAGAAATGTATGTGAGTAAAAGTATAAATTAGCAGATAATAGTAAAACAAGTACCTCAATGTTGCACTCAAGTACCGTAAAGTAACAATAACTGCTGAGTTAACCTCCTACAGTATAAGTATGCATGGATTTAATTCACACACAAAGAAAGAAGGAATGGAAGAGTTTTCTTTCAACTCAATAAAAGATATAAACCATCTCCTTTGTCATGATGTCACCATGAAAATAATAGAAAATGAAATGCAACATTTCTACAAATGCAGCTTTTCATTCCTGCTCACACAGATGGCAAAGTTTAAATTTCTGTTTGGAATGATGACACAAAAGAAATATCTGCCAACATTTTGAAGATAGTTTCTCAAACACGAAACAAACGATCATTTCAAATGTGAATTCTCAAAAACACAATAGTTCAAATCCAACAGAGCTGAATTTACTCACATATTCCCGTTTTATCTTAAATCTGTTGGTGCAGCAGCTCTCTTGTTTTGTGATGTTGTCGGATTAGAAAAAGCTAATATTTATCTCAGTGGGACGACCTGCTTCCATTAGAACTCCAACCATCATTATTCAACTCTGATTCTTCTACTTCATCAGTCCCTGTTACAGTAGGATGCTAGGAGGCTAAACTCTGCTAATCAGCCCTGTGTGTGTGCAGGCTGCTGTTCCTCATAACTTCACTGAAGAAAGATGATAGTAAATGTTTCCTCGTATCAAAGTACCCAGTCTGACTGCTCTGATGGCAGTTCCAGAGGAATCAGAGTTCACTGTGAGTCTACCATGGTTTGACATTTACTGTAAATCCACCATCTACAGTAAAGTGAGAAGCAGCCGTCCTGCTCTGATTCAAACATGTTGTATAACAGAGGGGTGATTGATTTTTTAGGGAACAAGAATACAGTGAGACATGAGGAGCAAAAATGATCTAAAAAATTTGTGTCATCTTAGATTCTCTCCTAATAATCAGGCTGAAAATTAAACCTGAACTAAAGAGTTGAAACCAAGTAATTTGTCCAACAACTAAAGTCAAAAGTGTTTATAGTCGTCCTGAATGTCCACACAGTCTCTGTTGTTCACGTTAAATGTCACAGATTTGTGTGAATAATGAAAAAAGAGCTTGAGAGAGAAGTTCAACCCCGCCTCCTTTCACACCTCCACACATCTGACCAATCACTGCGTAAAGTGAGTGTGATGTCAGATTGTCTGTTTCAGAAAAGTCATGCAGCTCCACCAATTCTGGTGTTTGAAAGGCCTGGAGGGAGTTTCTGCTGCTGTTAAAGGATTCAACACTTTGTTAAAGCATATTGACGCATTTAGTGTCTGATCAGAGCAGAAAGTGCTGCAGTACACACCTCCAAAAACTCTTCAGGTGCTTGACCAAACAGGAGATATCATGGCAAAAAGAAGATTCTGCACAATTCATTCTTCACATAATGTTTCTTATTAACTGTGTGCTTGTGCTAACTAGACATCAGTGTTTTTCTGTTAACAGTTGGAGTCAGGAGGTTTATCTGTTGTCAGTTTTAAATGTCACATCACTCTGGAACTGACATAAGACCAGTCAGATACTGGTTCTTTAATACAGTCAACTGAAAGAGAAGAGTCAATAAACGATGTAACGATGGATGGAGTCTTTACTGAAGCAGCTAGTCCCACTGAGATAAACATGTTGTCTCAAATTCAGTTTCCCCTTACCTTAACCTGAACTCAACCCAACCCCTACCTGTCATCTCTGCACCCAAAACATAAACTGGGCCTTTAGAGGGAAGGAACAGGAACACTATTTGAAGGTGAAACAGAACTCAGCACAAGAACTGGTCAAGACTCAAGTGAGCTGCTGTTCTGTCTGACAGGGAAAGGAACACGTTCAGCCGTAGGAAAGTTTTGTTTTTGAGTATTTATGTCCAAATATTTGAAGGTGATTCTTTGGTTTGTTACTGTCGTCTTTAAATAGATGTTGGCTCTTTGATTGCTGGTGTGTTTTTGAAGAAGGCAGAAGAGGAAGTGATTGGCTCAGGGGTACCACAAACACACAAGCCAATCACCAACAAGGAGTCAGTGCAGCTGCAGAGCCCAAAGTTTCAAAGTTTGAGAGGTTATGTTTTATGTTCTAGCAGCAGTTACATTAACTACAGAGGTTTGCAGGTGCACGTATGAGTTTGTGAAGTCTGGTTTGAAAACCGTTCACCACGATCTGAATTGACAGATAGCACTCTGGGTAAGGTGTAATTTTTTTTTTAAATTTTGATATTTCCAAAGTACACGCCCATTCATTATTATGGTAATTTATTATGGTTTGGTAATATCAATATCAATTAACGATTGATCAAATGATGACGTGTGTGTGAAAGGAGTCGTTCATAGTGACAAAGCTTCAGATAATCTTCACTGAATTTTCTGTTATTTATTTCAGGTTTTTGAAATAACACAGTCAGTTTGACAGATATAATATTGCACCAATAACAATGATACTCGAGTTTGCAGTCAATACTTTTAATTACCTTTTTTTCTTGTCCTTTTGTCAATCAACACAAAATTATTAAACCTTCCAGGTATTCACTGTGTGACAAAAATCAAAACTCTAAGTCCTTCATTCCTTCTGCTATCAGGCTGCTAAATGCCAACAGTAGTCATTTCAAATGAATGCCTCATTCATTTAAACTTGTGTGAACCATTAAGGGTGTTTTTTTTATCTTTGTTTGCTTGTCATCAGGCTCCTCGTGTTAAGCCTGCATTTACGGGGCAACCTGCGGGTTCCAGAGTGTGTTGCTTAGTGCTTCATTCCTTTAAACTCATGTGAATTATTTTGCATGTGTGAGGTGACTCAAGGCTGCCAGAGTGTGTTTACTGCTTGTGTTGTTGTATCCATGTGCTGATCTGTTGTCTCTGACGTGTTACTGCCTGCTCTTGTGTGTGGACTGGGTAAACTGTAGAACTGAACTGTTCTAGGATAAATAAAGTCGTCTGAGTCAAAAGGATCAGTTTGTTGTCAGTTGAGAGACTTCAGTGAAGCTTTGATTCAATCCACACTTTATAGAGGTTTTATCTTCTGTTTCTGTTAATGTCAACTTCTAAGACCATTTACCTTTGCTGGGCCGATGTCTCCTGCTGGGACGGTGTCTCCTGCTGGGAGATTCCTCTGTAGATTTTCTCTTCTTGGACCTGGAAGATAACCAGAGAAAAGACTGTTGTTTAATAACCCAACAGTCACTTTTAAACAGAGACCTTTTAGAAATGATGAACATTTTAACAAAATCTCCACATGGCAGGAGACGGGGAGGAGCTATCCACGTATCTGACAATTCAGAAACAACTTCTTCACAAAAACATTTCAAAGAAAAATCCTCATTTAAGCCGTTAGACGTAAGATTTTGTGAAAAAATGAATCCAAAAAGCTTCTGTCTGGAGCAACAGTCTGTACCTCTTCCCTCCATGTTTGGGCATATTAACCACCTGTATGCCCATAAATCTGAGATGGCTAACATCATGCTTACGTTCATTAAAATGCAGAGCAACACTGACACTTTTCACATAAACAGACACAGAGATAACCATCAGTTTAACCATCAGATAATCTGTGATGTTTGAGAAACTGTCTTTGTTTATAACAAACCTTTTTCTAAAATGTATTTCAAGAATCATAAAACACTCTTCCAAACATCTGGATGAAAACATTTAATCCACTGAATGATAAAAAAGATTTTTAACCATTTTCCCAAATTTCAACTCAGTTTCCTATCCAGGTAGCTGACGGGCTGCCATCTTTGTTTTGATTTAGAAAGGAAATGGTCCACTGTATGATGGAAATAAAAATATTTTCCATTAGTCAGCAGACCAAATATTTTTCATCCAGATTTATCTAAAATACATCTTTTTTCTTTCTTAAATACAACCTCTCAGAATTCTGTAACATTGTCTGAAGGCTGCATCACAAATCCAGAAGTGGATCTTTGATTCATTATTAGAGCAATAATGTCTTGTGGATTGTAGATTGTAACTGAGGTCTAAACTCTGACATGAGGTGAAGTTCTGCTGCAGCAGAGTGAAAGATTTACCTGTTAGATTCACAACACATTTCCACACTGGTCTCCCCTTCCGGCCTTTGACCATCAAAGTCACTTTCTCTTGGTTTATGGGGAGGACAACCTCAAATGTTGGGAAGAAAATTGGCCCATCCACTGGATGAAATTCTTCATGCTGAAAACCAGTAACAAAGTGTCATTTTCATACCTGTTGTAAAAAATGTATCTAGTACTCTGATTGTGAATCTATTTTCCAAAATTGTATATATAATAATTAAGATTGTAACCATTAGAGGTGTTTTAGAACTGACTCACCTCAGGCTGTATTGTGGAGGCCTCATCACAGTGAACACTGTAACTTTGACCATTGATGAGATCACAGTCAGAAGAGCTCTCAATGTACTCAGCTTCTCCTTGTTGGGCTTTAACCTTCAGTGATAAAACATTTTTATTATGGTGTTTATTGTCAGATAGACAATGACTTCTCTGCATTATTCATATTCTGTTCTTGTACATGCTGGACATCTATAGATGAATCTAGATGAGTTGTAGGTGGAAGTAAACAAGCCTCCATCACTGTAATGTTTGTAAAGGATTTCCCTTTTTATCTGTCCAGGAGATCCTGTAGAAGCAGTTTTATGTTGAAAATATAGATAAAGTTGTATGTTGTTAATTATATAAATTTGTTGTAAAACATTATTCTAAGAAAATATCTCAGAATAACATGAAAAACATCTGTTAAAACAAGAAAAGTTTACAACAAAAAACTGAGCAAATATTTATTTTGTCATGGTGGCAGCAACACACTGCCATATGGAATACCTAGATATTTAATTTATATTAATCTAGCCCACTATTCAATATTCACACCAGCTGGTGCTGGTATCACGAGTGACACTGTGACAGACAATAATGTACTCCAGAGATAACCCAGAAAAAAATTAAAAACGAAAAAGAGCAATCTGAAGATTTCCAGTTCAGATCATTATTATTATTCTGAATTATTCTTACTACAGCTTGATAAGGTTTGATAACAGGTATAGAGGAGTGAGGTGTAGCTGACTGTTCAGCCTGTTGTGGAAACAGCTGTGGTTTAAAACATAAGTTCAGGCTGATGGTAAACACATACTGTATGACAGATAGTTTTACCTCTTCCAGAGGAATGTTGTCCTGCAGCAGAAATACATCGAGTATTCGATGATGTATGTCTGGAGGTCGGAGGAACAGCAGAACCCGGCCTCTAATTCGTATTGGGATGTTCAGTAACTTAGTGAGACTCCAGACAAGTCCAAAGGCTGTGAAAACACAGATTTATTTTACTAACAACAATCTTATTATAATGTTAGTGCTCATTTTATTTCATTTCTAGGACACTCAGTCTGGTCACTGAAGAATTAAACAGTTTCTCAGATGGGTCAAATCATCCAACACAACTGTCAGTGTTAGTGGGTGGGAAGGCAGTGAGGGATTGTGACTACGTCCACACTACTACATTTTCATTTCAAAACAGCATTTTTAAACAAAAACGATCTCCGTCCATACAAGTGTTTTAGCACTGTTTCAGAAATAATCTCCGTTCATACGCCTGAAACACATCACGACCATTCACAAACACTGGGCATACGCATGCCGGTGTAAACAGGAAGCAGATTGTCTACTCTGCGGTTGGATGCTTAGTTGCAGACAGTACTATGGAGGAAGAACAGCAACGGTAAAAAATAAGACCAGAGATTTCTTTGCTTGGACCATCAACGACGTGGAACTGTTACTGAAAGTAACACATGAGAAGGTTGTTGTTTGTTTTCTTCCAGGAAAGGGTGACGTGACAGGAGAAGGATACGTTGTGATGATAAGACCTAATCAGGAAGCGAACGTGGGTGGGGACAAAATCACACTTGTATCAAGAAACATCAGAATTTAACGGGCAGTCAGGCCTGAACTGAACAGCAGAAAATGACATGGATTGTTCTGTCACAAGTCTAAACCTGGACAAATATTGTGGAGGAAAACCGATTCTTTTAATGTCTTTTAATCTCTGTTTCTGTCTTTCTTTTTAAGTATGATAATTTCTAGATAAGTTACACACTACTGCTTTAAGATGTCTTTTCTTTCTGAAATTAAACACAATTACAATCTAAACTGTGTGTCACAATACAAACGTTCACAGTGTCTGTACAAAGTTAAATGTGCTGTTCATGGTCCCAGAGGATCTCAGAGCTTTTCTCTAGTGCCACCATCAGATGAAAGATTCCACTAATATACAATATATTATATATTATCATATTTCCCTGAAATTTACTGAACACATTCATGCTCCCCAGATGATGAACCCTTTTGATTTTCCTCTAGCGCCACCCTCAGGACAAACTTTACATGTTTAGCTCCACTACTGGTACAACTCAAAAACAGATAAATAATAAGAGTGTTTGTTCATCTTGTGGCTGTAATGAACTCTGTAGCATGTAGGAGGTGCTAACAGAACTTTTATCATTCTTTTAATAAAACTCAAAGCACAATAATCAGCTTACTCGACATGGTTTCACAGTGTGGCAGATGGAGCTGACTGACTGTCAGGACTCTGGATGTTGAACGGCGGCCCTTTAGATGTATTTTGTCACGTCACGATTGCACTTTGAACTGGTCTCAACACTCACAACCTTTATGTCGGTCAGGTGTAGCGCTATTCTGTCTGTCCTCCTCCCTGTAGGAAAAAACACAAACACAGCAGTTATCTGGACTGTCTTATGAAGAGGATTCAAATAATCAGACTCTATTTCTGGTGATTCCACACAACCACAAGCTGTTAATCATCATCCGGACTTTACATTCCGGCTTTGAGTTAATTTACACAAGTATGGTTATAGTCTGGACTTGTCCTGTGTCCCAAAGTTAGTTGAATTTATGATTAAAAAATGCTAAATGTTCCTGCTCACATTAAGGTAAATTACTGAACTGCTTTCAGTAGAAACAGTCTCTTATTTTAAGTCTGAGGGTCCAGCTTCATCACTGAAGTCTGGAGGATGATGTTTGGACACACAGGTGGATACTGGAGACTCTGATTTGTTCTCTTCCTCCACACAACCGCTCATCCTCTGGTTTCCAGTCAATGTGACATGTGAACCATCAGAATCAAAGAGCCTGGACACATTCACTCACCGGCCACTTTATTAGGTACATCTACACACTGGAGACACACACACATACAGAGTATAATAAACCCAGTCGTACTTCTCAACTTAGAAGCTTCTTAATGTTTCAATGATGTTCGATAATGTTTCAGTAACTGAATTACCTCTCTCTCACCATCACTGTGTACTCTTTGATGCCATGATAACCTTAACTAGAACAAAAAAAGGAACTTAAAGTTCAAAAGAGACTTTTAGATGATAAATTCTGATCTTATGAGATCATTCAAGCCACAGTCATGAGTGCTCTCTAAATGACATGGTAGAAAATCTCAATGGTGTCTTCTGTGTTAAATACTGTTGCTCCACTAAAAGTTAAGGTGGACCAACAGAATCTCCCCATGGTTAAACAATAATAATGTGAATGAGATCAAGAGAAACTGTCAAGCAGCTGAGAGAAAATGGAGGAAAACTAAGCTCACAGTTCACTGTGATATATAGGGGAGAACGGGGTGAACAGAGCCAGTGGGTAAAATGAGCCACCCCCTTTATCTACGTAAGTAATCATGTGACCACAAATTGAGAAAGTATAGTTCACATTACTGAATCCATCTTGGACTCAAGCACATGGAGAGAGTGGTCAGCAAACCAGAGCAAAAAAAAGATTTTTGTCATGCCAAGTGAATTCATCATGTTAATCAAGTTATCAGTCTTGTATCTTAATTAAAGAAGATAAGTTCTGGGCATTATTACATGTTAATTTAAGTCAGTGTAAACTACAAAACAAGGTCATAAACTCAGCATAACTGTGGATCTGAGCCACTGTTTGAAACAGTTTGGTCAAAATGGAGGTAGTGGGGTAAAACCTGCCAGTGATGTTGGGGCAAGTTGAGTCAATGGCTCAATTTAACCCCAAAAATTATTTTCTGATATTCTAGAGACCAGAGACCCTGTTCATGTTTGATCCCTGTTACAAGTGCTACAATGCTGATGAATAAATACCTGATTGTTGACTAATGTTAAGTTTAAGCCACAAACAAACATGTTGTACATACAGACGTGTGACAAATTAAAGGAAAAGCCGACATAAAGTGTCTCAGTAAGGTGTTGGACCACCAGAACAGCTTCAATAAACATTGGCATTGATTCAACAGTCTCTGGACTCTTCTGGAGGGATGAACATCATTCTTCAAAAAGATCTTCCCTCATGTGGTGTTGTGATGATGATGATGGTGATGCAGAGCGCTGTCTAACACGTCAGCTGGGTTGAGATCTGGTGACTGTGAAGGTCATAACATGTGATTCATCCTGGAAGAGACCACTCCCATCAGGATAGACATGTTTCATCACAGGATAAAGCTGATCACTCACAACTACTTTGTATTGATTAGCAGTGACCCTTCCCTCTAAGGGGACAAGTGGACCCAAACCATGCCAGCATAACAGAGCCCCCAGACCCCCTCACTGTAGGGGTCCAGCACTCAGACCTGTACTGGTTTTTCCTTTAATTTGTCACCTATCTGTATACACAAAAGCACATTTACACACATTCTTTCTGTAGCTACAGTAACACACAAAGATCACAGTTTAATCTTTATTGAAAATGTTTAGGTAACATGTTGAACAACAAGACACAAACATATGATTTTACTTAAAAGTACAAGTTTTTGCCTTTGTTAAATTGATGACATTAATAAAGTTCAAAATTATTTTAAATTTTATAATTAATTTGTTGATTGTGTGTAGTTTTATATCAGTATTTAATGGTAACACTATTTTCCATAGAGCGCTCAATTTACCCCATCCCCATGCTCATTTTACCCCTACCTTGGGGTAAGTTGTGCCATTGGACTAACTTTTTTTGATGGCTCATTGTTCTTAAACCATAATAATTAGATAATTTGTTTTAATTTCCATGGGTACACAACAACCTGAGGTATATATAGTAACTATTATTTGAAACAAATACACTTTCATTTTTCAGTAAAATCATCAAATATAAAAGTGGCTCATGTTACCCCGTTTTCCCCTACAAAGAAGCCATAACTGCCTATAACAAAACTGTACACATGGCAAGACAGGAGTACTTCTCAAGTACTTCTCAAGTACTCCTGTCAGTCAGTCTTTAGAACAAACATCAAAACAACATCAGCGACCTCAGACTGAACTATGATGAGAATAAGGTGTCAGTTCTTATCCTCTTAGACCTAAGCACAGCATTTGATAAGATTGACCATGACATCCTAATCAATCATCTTGAAAGGTGGGTTGGTCTTTCTGACTGTGTGTTAAACTGGTTCAAAACAAACATCAAAGGGAGAAAGTTTTACGTCAGTCTTGGAGATCATGTGTCTGAGGAACATGACAGCTGCCTTGGTCCATGACATCATCAGAGAGCACCATGTATGTTTCCATGGTTACGCCGATGATACACAACTGTACATCTCTGCAGAACCAAATGATGCCGCAGCTATTAACTCCATCACCAACTGTCTATTAGCAATAAATAAAGGGATGAGCAATAACTTCTTAAAGTTAAATGAGGATAAAACTGAAATCCTTCTGGTCTGTCCCAAAACAAAGAGAGAAATGCTATTTAATAATCTGGGGAAATTAACTCCCTGGATTAAATCTGAGGTCTCAAGTCTTGGTGTTATTTTAGATTCAGATCTAAGCTTCAGTTCACACATCAACAAGGTGACGAAAACATCATTTTTTCACCTCAGAAACAGCAAAAGTACAACCATTTATACATCAAAAAGATGCTAAAAAACTTACTTGTGCCTTCATCTCAAGCCGACTTGATTACTGTTATGCTCTTTTTACTGGCCTACCAAAAAAAACACAGAGAGACTTCAGCTCCTTCAAAACTCTGCAGCTTGGCAATTAACCAGAACCAAGAGGAGAGAACACATTAGTCCAGTTTTAGCTGCTCTGCACTGGCTTCCTGTAACATTTAGAACTGACTTTAAGGTTCCCCTCCTTACATACAACACTCTTCATGGGCAAGGACCTAACTATATCACCAAATCCCTGTTTAGAAACTTGCCCTTAAGAACACTGTGATCATCTGCTGCTGGTTTATTGGAGATTCCACCGACAGCTGAAAGAAGATTGGTGATGCAGCCTTTGTCAATTACGTCCCAAACTATGGAATGAACTACTGATAGATATCAGGGAAGCAGCTCACTAGATACTTTCAAAAGAAAACTTAAAACCCTCTCTTTACCCAAGCATTTAAATGGCTTTCCACTCGCTCTCTGCTGCACTTTTAAATGTTATATTTTAATTCATTTTATCCATTCTATGCTTTAACTTGTTCTTATCATATCTTATTCCTTGATTATTATGCATTCTATATATTTTAGTTTCACTTTATATTTTATTTTCCATCGTATGTTACATCAATGTTTTTTCTTTTTTTCTACATGCTTTTATGTTCTTTTATGTCCTTGTCATGTAATTTTTGTTGTAAAGCCCTTTGAGCTGCATTTATTATATGAAAGGTGCTATATGAATAAAGTTATTATTATTATTATTATTATTATTATTAATGGTTTACATGACTTTAACTACAACCATGTGTGTTTTCCAGCCATCACAAAGATTAACTTTGACTCTGGTTTAAATCCAACAAACAGACCTCAGATAAACATCAAGATTAATTCAGCTGCTCGTCAAAGAATGTCCGACGGACAGAAACAGACTCTCAACAGATGGTTCCATCAAGTGTCTTTTCACACTCGCATCACTTGTCCGTGTTCGGAAACATAAAATAGAAGAACTGTGAGGGACTTTTGCAAATATACTTAATCTAACCTCCATTTTATTCATGGTCACTCCTGTGTTGGAGTGAACAGTTTCATTTAAAAGTTTAGACTTCCTTCTATCTGCTGAACATCAGGAAGCAGCTGTGGCTGCACCTCACAGCAGGTATTTTTGCTCTACAATTGAAATGTCTCTGAACAAGACATTGTTGAAGGATGAACCCTCTTACTGCCTTTCTTGGAATTATCTTCCATTATATAATTTTTTTAAATGATCTGTATGAATCAGTAATACAGCTGGCGTCATGAATGCATAACTAAAGAGCACTCCACCAATCAGCATTGCTTTCCTATAACACTGTCAGATTCACGATGGATAGAACCAGAGAGATCATATTTTTTATTTTACACATTCTTCTTTCCTGTCAAAACCTGGTGCCTACATTACCCACAATGCAACGCAACTCCATTCACTCCACTGCACAGATTGTGGTGTATTATGCTAGTAGCTGCTAATGTAGCCTGGAGCTGCTAGCTAGAGATGAGGAGCTACAAAGGTCTGCTAACATCACTTCTTTCTAACTCCACACATTCAGATTTTTAAAAGTTTTATATTATATTATGGCTGAAACATAAACGTGTAGATGGTCATATGGAGATAATTTGGACTACTTTGTACACTGTTTTCATCTATATAAATGTATATATTTTTAAAATCATCATATAATCAAATTTGTAGGTAAAGTCCTAATCTGTAAAGTCAGTAGTTACTCTGTCAGATACATTTAGTGCCGTAGAGAAACTATATCCAGCTAAGAAATGTACTGTAGCAACTTCATAAAGTAAACGGTGACTAGGAATTGCCCTCCAGTACGGTAAAGTAACCATAACTATAGGGATGGAAATTGATAAGATTTTATTGATACCAACGCCATTATGGATTCTGCTCATCCGCCCGATTCATTACCGATTCTCTTATTGATTCCTGATTAATTTTCTGTGAGGAAAAAGTAGGCCTACACTGGTTTTCAGCATCAACACAGCAGTTTATTATCTCTGAGTCTGAACACGGTGCAGAAACAGTTAGAAAAAAGGCCGCAGGAGGACGGAGCAGGTGGTTCCTCTCAGAGAAGGGACTGTTTGGAGACCCAAGTTCTCCCAGTATTACTGCAGTGTGGTGAGCCAGTGGCCTGTCAGCTAGCCCTTTAGCCCTGAGGTCTATACTACGAAGCAAGTTCAACATATCCAGGCTTTCTTTGCGTGAGCTGGCTCGACAAACCCTAAACTCGCGATCAGAGATAAGTGGTAACACAACAGTGGATATGAACTTTCTTTATTAACTCCGGCTTTCTGCTTCAGGCTCAGTGCGTGTCCCCATGAAAGGCGGCGTTTGGCGTCATTTGACTCTTTTTCCACACAACATTGACCAATCACGTGCCGCCTGCTTCAGTCAGGAGGAACAGGTCATTATAACGGAGAGCTATGAATAATATAAATACATGATCACAGCAACATGAGACAAGAGAGGAATGCTGGCAGAAAATTGCTGATCGTGTAAATTTGTTAATTAAAAAACTCATTTATAATTAGTTAATATACTTATTTTACCACCACTTAAAACTTGATGCAGCATATTTAAAAATTATACTCAAGAAGTGCATTCAGATTTGACTCTGTCCCATAATGAAGGATCACTGGAAATCACTTAGTTTAGTTTAACTGGTTTTTAGTCAAATCAAAGTGAAGTTAATTTTATAGATTGAATAGGCTATTACCTGTGATAAATACCAATAGACTAATCACATTTATTGTATTTGTTTTGTTCAAAGTATTTTTTCATTAGTTTTGGTTTTATTAGTTATTTTTTACAACTTGAAATAAGTCTGATATATTTTAACAAAATCCCACAGTAACCCTAACCTCTTGCACCATTACAAATTTACAACACGACATCAAATCAACAGTAAATCTGATGATCAATTTTCTAATTGGTGTTCTAATAGCTGCAGTAGCAGCAGCGTTAAACGGACTTTGCAGCAAATCAGGTATTTGGTGAAAGGACGGTGCCTTTTATTGCCGATTTAAACCGAAACATAACCAGCTCCGGACCAGGTTCAGTTTGCAGCATCAGTTACCATGGTGATGTAGTAAGTTAAAAGAGAGACACCTTTGTGACATTGAAAACCCTGCAGACTCAACATACCTCGCTGACCCACTAATCTCACTTCGTAGTGCAGCCCTCTGGTTCATAACAGCTGACGGTTCGCTGTCTGTTAGCTAGCTCCGTTAGCTCCGGCAGCAGACCGTCAGAACAGCGGCTCCCCCTGCAGCCAGACCCGGTCACAGTACCGGGTCAGCACCGGGTCTTCTTGGTTATTGTGGGTGTGGTTTATTTGCTGTCTCGGTCCTACCGTCATGACCCCTTATTGTTCATATTGTAACGGTCTGTGTTCATGTTAGTGTTGAACTGTTATGATTGTTACTGTGAGAAACGTTAGTTTAGTTCAGACATAAGGTCTGCTGAGTTGAAGTACTGATATTTCCAGACTATCAGTGAACATGTTGTTGTCAGTTTAGACGCTGTGAAGCCGGTCTGTCATGTGAGTTACCTGTAGTGATCAGCGGGAGATAACACACCTGTAATTGGCTGGGAGTTAGGGGGGGGGGGGGGGGGGGGGTTATTAGTTCTGCTTCCTGTTTTGGGACGCTCGGCAGTTAGTTTTTTGTTATGAGAGGTAAAGAGAAATGAGAATTTCTCCTAGTAAGAATTGTATTGTAGATATCCAGAATGTTTATTCTAGATATCCAAAATGTGGATATCTGAAACTGAAAGCCCAACACACACGAATGGCAAAAGTGACGTCATTTGACTGGGAAGAATTGAATTATAGATATCTGAAATAAATATCCAGTCTAGCTATGAAAT